>NC_143580.1:8600346-8807729 GCF_048544385.1 Mastigoproctus giganteus
CTATTTCTGAAAACTTTGAATACTCATGTTTTGTGTATATAATTATACATTTGGTTAATCTGATATTTGATTTATCTGTATCAGCCTCCAAAGAATAAATATGTAAATTATAAAGAGCTTATAGAAGAAAAAAGGAAGGAGTGTATAAGAAAACAAGAAGAATCGGTGAGTAAATTCCATTCTAATATTTTTTAAAAGAAGTTTTTTTTTTAATAACTAAATTCATTTGACTGTTTTATGTATTAAGCTGAATTCACTCAACTGAATTCAACTTAATACACAAGATAGACCAAATAATTATAAAGCGACTCAATATTTAACAAAATTTTGTTAAGTATAGTGTCAATTTATAATTATAAACAAAATATTTAACTGCTTTAACAACTATGAATATCAGCATTGTAACAATAGCTTAGATTTAAAATGTAACAATTGCATTATAGCTTAGATTGAGAGAATTCTTAAAAGCCTCTTAAATTGAGGCTATAGGTAGCTATTATCAGGTGGAAGTAGTAATTTTGGGTTTTTCAACTCACATAACATGCATATCAGCCTATGAAATTGTATTGACATAATATACAGGATGTTTCTGAATTGCACCAATGAAATTATCATTGAAATCTTTGATATCTACTTATGAAAACAACTGAAAAGTTTATATAAACTTGTCTGGAAATGCTTCTTTTCCTAGTTACTACCTGTTTTATGTATTTGAAAAGTGATGAGTATAAACAGTTAAAAAAATTGATCAAAACCTGCCTGATGAAAGAGACTGCTGGAATATGTTGTTCCAGCATGGCTCCCCGCCTCCATTTTAGCATGGTGGCAGTATGTAACACTATGATATACCAAAAAAGATGTATTGGGAATGGTGGTCCTGTACCATTGTAGACAGTTTCTGATCTGAATCCACTTTATTATTTTTATGGGAATGACTTAAGACCCTGATGTATGAAAAACCTGTGGAATTCAAGGGGCTTGTAATTCATTTTGAAAATGTGTTAGGGATTTCCAAAAGTGTGTACCAGTCAGTGTCATGTCATGTCAATGCAGTTTGAGTTGCCACTTGGAGCAGATTTTGTGATCCCTAAAATGACACTTTAAAAATTGTATTGAAGAGAACTGATTATATTCACTCTTCCTTGTACCTTAGAGCATGATGGTCTCCCAATACCTATTAAAAGCATTTTCATCATCACTTTTCAAATACATAAAAAGGTCTGTAACTCAGGAAGGAAGCATTTCTGGATACACATTTATATGAACTTTCTTAACTTGTTTTGATACTGAGAACCTTATAATTTTATCAGTGTAATTTGCAAACACCCTTTATAATAATCTATATGAAATGGAGCACTGTGACCAAAGTATTTGATTATCAAAAAATCCCCAAAACAACTGACTTATACAGTTATTAGTTATACACCAAGCAGTTTTCTCCCTTCAACCTAAATCTCTCTGCTAGTGATATTCAGCAGATTTAAGAGAAAAGGTTGATCTTCCTGCCTTTCCTGATAAGGTTCTAAACAGGGCTAAAATGTTGTTTGTTTGTTATTTGGTTTTTAGGAGCATTAGCAACTAAGGCCATATTGCTCTGGGGATATGCGGTGGTCATTCCCTGACCTTTCCGCATCCTCCGTATTTGGTGGTCATGGACTCGAACCCCGGTCTAATCAAGAAGCATGTGCTATGCACTGCTGCTCCTGCCCACCTGGCTACGGAGGCACCGACTAAAATGTGTTAGTTGTGAGAGCAGGAAAGTTAAAGCTACCTCTTTTTAGTTAATCAAGTAACCAGGTGTGGCAATGAAGTTCCCAGATTGCTGCTGCTGCCGTCATAGTTGATGAGTTTGAAAATAAACAGAAGTTGTATGTTGTAGTTCAAACTTCCTCCAACAGATGGTGGTACAGAGGTTGTTCAGTAGTCTGACAGGTTGCAAGTAACAACCAGTTTCATTAGTAGCATTAACATTCTGTGACATGATTTTGCAATGGAGCAATGAACGAATATCAAATTTTGCTTTAAACTAGGAAAATCTGCAACAGAAATGTATGGAATGTTAAAAACTGTTTATGGTGATGAAAGGTAAACCATACCAATTTTGTGAATGGTATATAAGCTGGTCAGAGATGCTGACATCAGGATGCTTGTGATGACCCAAGGATTGGGCATTCGTCAACCTCTTGAAATGAGGGCAGAGGTACGAAAGTTTGGGAAATTGTGGTAAGAGATTGTCATTTGACCTTCAGAATGACGACCAATAAGAATATGGATATGAATAAGAAGATGATTCGTTAAATTCTGCATGAAGATTTTGGGAAAAGGAAAGTCTATACAAAATTTGTGCCCCACAGCCTCATGGATGAGCAGAAGCAACAAAGAATGTTATTGTGCAAAGACTTCATCCAGACTTGTCAAAACGGTTCAAATTTTCTCTACTGTTGTCACTGGAGATGAGTGTTGGGTGTTTTGGTACCAACCAGAGACAAAATGTCAGAGCAGCAGTGGACTTGAAAATCATTACCAAGGCCCAAAAAATTTTGCTTACAGAAGTTGAGAATTAAGACAATCCTGATCATGTTTTTCAACAGATGTTATAATTCACAAGGAATTTGTACCCAAAGGGAAGGAGCAGAGTAGAGTCAATGCATCATTCTATGTACGGGTGCTTCACAGGCTATTGAAGCACATTTCCTGGGTAAGGCCACAATTTTGATTCAGCTGGTTCTTGTTGGATGACAGTGCCCTTGTTGTGAAGACATTCCTGATTAAATATGGCAATGTACAGATCAACCGTTCACCCTACTTTCCTGATCTAGCACCAATGGTCTGCTTCCTTTTTCCCAAGGTGAAAGATGCCTTCAAGGAATGAGATTTCAGGATGGTGAGGACATAAAGATATTTGTTTTTATTTTTGGTTTTTAGGAGCATTAGCAACTAAAGCCATATTGCTCCAGGGATATGCGGTGGTCACAGGCTTGAACCCCCGGTCTAATCAAGAAGTATGTGCTACGCGCTGCTGCTCCTGCCTACCTGGCTACGGAGGCACCAGGACATAAAAAAAACATAACCACCGAGCTGATCATCACTTTGGATGCCTATTCTGACTCTTTTCAGGAACTTTTTAGAAAGGTGTAATAAGTGCATTTAATCTGGTGGTGATTATTTTGAATAAAAATAAAACCATTTTTAAACTCTTTCACTTTGTGTTTTTTTTTATTACACCAGTCTAAGAACTTTATTGTCACACCTCATATACGGCGCCTCTGTAGCCAGGTGGGAAGGAGCAGCAGTGCGTAGCACACGCTTCTTGATTAGACCGGGGTTCGAGCCCATCACCACCAAATACGGAGTATGTGGAAAGGTCAGGGAATGACCACCGCATATTCCGGAGCAATATGGCCTTAGTTGCTAATGCTCCTAAAAACCAAATAACAAACAAACCTCATATACATTTTGGCACCTCCATAGCCAGGTGGACAGAAGCATTAGTGCGTAGCACATTCTTCTTGATTAGACCAGGGTTCGAGCTCGTGAGCCACCAAATACGAAAGATGTGGAAAGGTCAGGGAATGACCACCGCGACCCCCCCCCCCCCGAGCAATATGGACTTAGTTGCTAATGCTCCTAAAAACCAAATAACAACAACATCATATACATTTTGGAAACTTAAAATATTCTGATTTATGATTATTCTTTCAATATTTTTTTTAAAAATCAATAGTCAAATCAAATTTCAGAATATCACTATCCAGAAAGTTATTTAATTTTTTGCAAAACACACCCTTTTGTGATATGTAGTTCATATTACTGATGTGGATAAAACTAAAATTTAAAAATTAGTATAAGCTGGTGAAACTTGATAATATTGATATAAAAATAACTGATTCAAATATGTTATATTTTCAGAATAAAAGAATGGGAATGAAAGTTAAAGCACTCACTAATAAACAAAGGTAAGAGTATATTTCTTACAACCATAAATATATACACTACCCTGCCACGAGTCTCCAGATAAACACTCAACTAAGTGCTGAACCAAAAATTCCAATTAAAATTTATTAATTCTATCATAAAACAATCTGTTTGGTAATTAATTGATTTTTATAGTGTTAATTGGCACAGGATTTTTTCTCAAGCTAAGTATAATAGCTAGGTGACCAAGTTGGTTGGTCTCATATGACAGCTGCATGATTTTTACTCCAGGAATTCTGGCTATTCATCCCCCCAAAACAAACTGTTAGGTTAGAATTATGCACAATTTAAGAAGATGATGTGTTGATGTTTCATGTCCTTGATTTCCTTGGCACAAATTTTAAGCAACCGGCCTCCCTTATTTATTCCTGAAATGTTTGGCAGATTCATGTCATGGATAGCATAAGTGAAATTGTTGCATAACTGCTTGTCCAACATTTGGTCCTGTTGAAATATGTCCAAAGATCACTATCAAAAATTCCATAGTGCCCATGTAAAAATTTCTGATATGTAGGAAATAGAATTCAAATATTAAGCAGCTTCATACAGCAGTCATCATCCTATGGCACAAAATGCCCAACATGTTAAAAAGCACCATTCTGCAGAGTCTAAATGTTTTTTATAAGCAATCTGTAGAATGGTACCATATCTACTCTTGACATTTATATTGCTATCTGGCAGACTTCTGCTTGTTAGAATTAGCATTAGCATTAGTAGAGACATATGATGCAAGAAAGCAAGCTTATGCAACATCAGCCAAATAAAAAAAAAAAAAAAACGCACCCATTTCACCTCTCCTTTCATTCCAAATACCTGTCCAGCTCAACCTTAAATTTATTTAGGCTATCAACTTCCACAACAAGGAATGGAAGTCTGTTCCACCAACCAACTACTCTCTGCCTAAAGGCAAATTTCTGCAATGCACATCTCTCTTACATCTGTCTTTCCTCAATTTGAAATTATGCCCTCTCAGGTGATTATTCTGAGCAAGAGGAAGTATCCCATCAGCATTGAGCATGCTCAAACCATTCAAGGCTTTATTCACCTCAATCAGATCACCTTGCAGGTGTCTAGTCTCCAGACACTGTAATTTGCAAAACTTAAGCCTTTCTTCATAAGAGCAACCCATTGTTCCATTCACTAATCTTGTTGCCCTTCTCTGTACTCGTTCCAACAGCTCTACATCTTTCTTAAAATGAGGCCTCCAGACCTGTATACAGTACTCAAGGTGTGGCCTGACCATTGCCTTATACAAGGGGATAATCACCTTATCCCTGCTAGAAAAATTCCTGTATATCATTGACAAGACACCATTAACTATTCTTGCAGCCCATCTGCACTGCTCAGAAAACTTCATATCTGCCTGCACAATTATCCCCAGGTCCTTTTCATTCTCTACCACTGTCAGTGTAGTACCACAGAGTTGATACGTTACTCTGGGGTTACTGCTTCCCATATGTAGTACTTTACATTTGTCAATGTTAAACTTCATTTGCCACCTCTCAGCCCATCTGCTCAACTTCTGTAGATCCTGTTGCAGCAGCGTACTGTCATTAGCGTCCTTAACAACCCTGCCAACCTTCGTATCATCTGCAAACTTGGACATTAAGCCTGATATACCATCATAAATATCATTTATAAATACAGAAAACAATAATGGACCCAACACTAAACCCTAAGGGACTTAACTAATAACATTAGTCCACAAAGAGCAATGTCTGTTGATTACCACTCTCTGTCTTCCTCCCACTCAACCATCCCTTTATCCCTAGCAGCAATTTGTCTCCAATGCAATACTGCTCCAATTTGTTCAGCAGTCTTCCATGTGCAACAGTATCAAAAGCCTTTCTAAGATCCAAATATATAATATCAAAGTTATTCCCTTCATCCAGTTCCTTTGTGACCACATCATAGTATCCAATCAAATTGGTCAGGCAAGACTTTCCCTTCACAAAACCATGCTGTGTCCGAGCTATAAACTGAAGTCTTGTCTAGATGATCCTGCAGTTCTTCTTTAACTAGTGCCTTCATTAATTTTCCTGAGCGGAAGTTAAACTAACAGGTCTGTAATTACTAGTGTTGCCCTTTGATCTTCCTTTGTGAATTGGGGTCACATTTGCACATCTCCAGTCCATGGGCCTTCCCTGAGTCCAAAGAATCTCTCATAATTATGGTTAAGGGTTTGCTTACTTCCTTTGCTGCCTCCTTTAATATAACTGGATAGATCCCATCCACCCTGGGTGCCTTTTTTATGTTTATCTTGAACAATTTCTCTTCCACTTTCCTCTCAGTTATTACAAAATCATCTAGCTCACTGCCAGCGTTTAATTCACCTCTGGCATTCCCCTCACTGAATAACTGCTCATGTGTGAATATAGATGCAAAATACTCATTTAGTTTGTTAGCCACCTGAGCAGGATCATCAACAGTTGAACCATCAATATCCAGTGGACCAATCTGATTCATCCCTTTCCTTCTAGAGTTTACATAGGTAAAGAACTCTTTGTTGTTTTTCTTTGCATCCTTTGCCAAAGAATTCTCATAATCTGCCTTTGCCCGCCTAATCTCCTTTGTGACTTGGTTACAGACCAGCTTATATCTATCATAGGCTTCCATGTCACTCATTAATTTATTTGTATCCCATGCATTTTTCTTCTTTGCCCCATATGTCTTATTAGTTCATCTGACATCCATTTAGCCCTAAACCTTGAAAACAATATTTCTTAGTTGGTATGTAAAGCCTAGTAGTTTCCAAGATAAATTCTTTGAATGCTTCCCATTTTGAATTTGCTATTGGTAACATCATCAGTTGGTCCCCCCGTATACAATTTAAATACTGTCTCAGACCACCGTAGTCGCCTTTACGAAAGCAAAAGCCCTTCCCTTTACCTCTGATGGTAGTTACCTCTTTGAGTAAATCCCACTTCAGCACACTGTGGTCACTGCCACCTAGTGGTTCCTTTATCTGCAGATTCTTAATGCATGAAGAATCACTACAGATAATCAGATCAAGAGTATTACTCCCTCTAGTTGCCTCCCGAACATGCTGATATAGAAAACAATCATCCAATAAATCCACAAAAGCCTTGCTAATGTGTCAGTTACCAACCCACAAATTCCAGCCAATATCTGGGAAATTAAAATCCCCCATTATAAGACTCTTTGATTTACTAGCTCACTCTATTTCCCTGTATAGTTTCTTATTATACTCATCAGATTCATTAGTCCTATAACACACACCTACTCTCATTTTTTTCTTTCCCAGTGTTTATGTCACACGAAACAGACTTAACATTGCATCGATTGGATGCACTTCCTTAGATTTTATGTGTTTCTTAACTAACAGCATAACCCCTCCACCCTTCCTGTCCTGTCTATCCTTCCTGTACACACTGTACTCTCCAAATTCCAGTTCTGCATTCCTTATATCTGAAACCACATCACTGATATCCCAACAATATCTGCCTTTGATGTTTTTTGAGCAATAGCTCAAATTCATTAAATTTATTTACCAAACTCCTAGCATTGGTGTATACGTAAGTATACATGCACCTGTTCCTATTCTTAGCTACCCTAACACAACTCATGTGTTTACTTGTACCGCAATGACTCCCAGCAGTCTCTGAAATACCCTGCATCTTGTTTTCTAGGCTGCTGCTCCTTCCAATAGAAGCAGTGCAAGAATCACTTTCACCTCTGCCAGTGGCTACTGTTAATCTATTAGTCCTTGTATTCCCCCAAGCTAGCAGTTTTCCGACCCACCTAACACTGCCTCGATAGCATCAGCAAATATTCTTGCACCCTTTCTATTTAAGTTTATCCCATCCCTGTAGAAACAGTCTCTCCTGTTAACGAGCACAGACTGAAAAAAATTCTACCCCTGAGCCTTGCACAATCTTTCCAGGGCCGAATTGATCAACAAGGCTCTCATCATATACTCCCTCCTATCGTGTCTGGGCAGAATTGCAGACACTTCCAAATTCAACCCTGATTCACGGCTTTTTTTCAACAGTGACCTGTACTTGTTAAGTAATTCCGCCGGTCTCCTACTCTTAATATCTGATCGTGCAGCACTTATGTATTCAGGATGTGGTTTATTTTTAATATGCCTTTCGTATATTTCTTAATAATTTCATGGATAGCAAACCTTGGATGACTAATTATTTTATGTCATTCTATTTTCACAACTACTCTGGGCACCTCTGTAGCCAGGTGGGCAGGAGCAGCAGTGCGTAGCACGTGCTTCTTGATTAGACCGGGGGTTCGAGCCCGTGATCACCAAATACGGAGGATGCGGAAAGGTCAGGGAATGACCACCGCTTATCCCCGGAGCAATATGGCCTTAGTTGCTAATGCTCCTAAAATCCAAATAACAAACAAACAACTACTCTGCACAGTCCAATGATGTCACACTCAGAGTGACTTATTCATGCCAGTTGCTCCTGGTTTTCCTTTGCAACTTCCCATGATGTTGCAAAGGAAAACTTCCCATTTATTGGTGGTGCTTTTATGATAAAGCACCACTAATAAATGTTCTCATTTATCAGTGTACTACCAGCAAATCAGACCATTGCCACATGTTAATCCTCTAGCGATCATAACAAAAACTCACATCAGTCATCACATTAGTGTACAGATTTTACCAATCAGATTTTTTGGGAAAAATCGCAAGAAACAGTTGTAAATAGGAAAGTTTAAGAATTTATTCGTAATTCTGACTATATTTCATAAGATAAAAAAAATATTTTTTTGAAACAACAAACAGTCTTCTTATCTAAAAAAAATTTCTCTGATTGCATTATGGTCAACTTTCAGTCAAAGCAAACAAAACTCTATGGAAAATTAATCTGGTGTTCACTTTTTTACAAAATGGAGCCCTTAAGAATTTTTTGTGGCTGTACTTCTCCAATGAAAATATAATAATTAATGATGCATATAAGGGCTTGGAAATTCACACAAAATTCACAAAGATTTTTCTGTTTTTGATTGATGGTTTTTACTAGTTACCTTCTGCTTGAGGATTTAACAGAATCCAGAGACATTTGTCAGAGTAATATATATATATGCAGCATATAAATGCAATTTCACTTGGAATATGTAATACCCAGTTTGTTGAATACTTTATTTTCCTTAACAATTGCTTATTACATCAGTTGCTCATGCTTCCAATAAATACGGAAAGAACTCCTCTTTTTTTTTTTTCTTTTTTTTTTTTCAGTGAAGGGCTGCTGTAATTATCTCATTTATCAAAAAAATTTGATACCTTCTTCTTAAAGCAGATAATGTCACTTACTATTCTGGTAACACAATTGCTGTTAGTTATTTTATGCCTGCAAATGACAGAAATATTTTAAGCTGCCTTTAATTAAATATGATTAAGATAAATTTGATAACAGTTGCACTTGTTGAATACAAAGACCAGGATTATTTCAGTCTTTAACAAATGGAACAAGCTAATTAACATACACAGTGTGGAGCATTTGCTTTTTTTCTTAAATTCATTGAATTTTTTTTGATTAACAGAAGTGAAAAATAAATAGTTTTCTCCTTGTCAATTAATTACTAAGCTTTGCTATTGAGATATTCTATAACATATCTAATTAATTACTAAGATTATAACTTTATAAAACACTTAAAAATAAAACTATTAGTTTTACCTGCCGGAAACTTTGCTCTGATGACTATGTTACAAATCTTCCAATAAATGCTACAGTCTCTAAACTGTATTATTTCTAAGTAATTGTAAACACAATTTATAATAGTATAAATGGCAACATGAAAATAGATTTTAAAATCGTTGGAGGGTATCACACCCGTCAGTCCAATTTTGGCTTAATAAAGCTGAAATTCTCTCAAATTCATGTCCAGAAGTTGATGAAATTGAAACAGTGATACATTAATAGATGCAGAAGGCAGTAACACATCAATAAAGAAATAACAAAAAAAAAATTAGGTTTTTATTTATTTTTTTTAATACTTTTGCATTTTTTAAAATTCTTTTGTGATTTTTTTATTTTAAATTCCAATTTGATTTTTGAAATGATTTCACTCTAATGTTAGGCAAGCAAAAGTAAGGACAGTGTAATATTTTAAAAAAGCATTCATGTACAAAGTTTTGATTTTTACAAATTTTAAAAATTAAAAAAATAAATAATAAATCCTTAGGACCAACACATGGTGCTTATTAACTTGCTAATAAAAAAGTTAAAACAGCCATAAATTTAACCAAACCAATGTCTAGGATGATTTTTTTTTATGTAACATACGTTTTAAACTATTTTAACTTTTTGAGGTGTGGATTAATTATTTAGCATTTTCATATTTGGTTGAAATAGTTATTCGTATTCATACTTTAAAATTATGACAGGAGCATTTATGCAATAAACATAGCAGAATGACCTGACATCTTGTGTAAACAAATAGCTGGAGGAATGTTATCATGACAAATGCTAAAATCAGCCTGATTTCTGTGCTGTGTGGAAGACGTTCTGTAATGCCATTTGAGACATGAACGTAAATGCTTTTTTGCACAAGGCTGCAATCTGATTTTTTTCTTCTTTTTTTTTTAACTTTAATTTGAAATTTATTTTTCATTTTTCTATATTACTTTGAAGTAAAAATGCAGTTTTACCATTTTCACAAAAAAAAAAAAAAAAAAAATATATATATATATATTAGCATAATGAAGTAATTAAAAAATAAAAAATGGTACAAAATATAATACGAAAATTAAGAAAATAAATAAATATAAAGCTATCATTAGAGGCAGCAAAATGCACATTCCTCCGCATGATGCTCAATGTATAACTGAACTGCCACTGGCATTAATTTTGATTTAATATTTAATATCGGTTATATATATATATATGTATATTTTAATTAATATGATAAATAAAAGTAAAGATGGCAGTTCGAAACTCCGGAAAGCTTAAAAAATTACATGAAAACGTTAAAAGAAAGTTACGATAGCCTACATCAGATAAAGGCGGGAAAAATTTACTAAACACAGAACCCCGAAACGGGGAATAAAATATGAAATATTAATAAATAATGAAATCTGATGTCAGCAAAATAAATATTGATGCTAAATCAGGTATTTCATCGGGGGACTACACCTGACATAGCATCAACGGACTGCGTTTCCATACTTGCCCATAGTTATGCAAGAGAAAATTTATAAATGTAAATAAACAAATATAAAAAAAAAAAAAAAAAAAAAAAACGAAAAGGTATCTCTTACAAAGTATGGACAAGGTAGTCCCTACGCAGTATTATAATGAAAATATAATTAAGAGAAAAGGGTGAATATTATAAAAAGTAGAAGATTAAAAATATTATACCTGAAATATACATATATTTACATTTGCATCCGTTGCTGCTGCTTTGCGTGCTTCGGTGCATTTGCCATATCCAGTTTATTTAACTCTCTGATGTTTTCTGTTTTTACTCTTTAATACAATCTTTTATATATTATATTATTATATATATATATATATATATATATATATTGGAATTATGTATAATGACAATCAGTTTTAAATATTAAATAGCATAAAAGAGGGTATAGCATAAATGAGGAGCTAATACATAAAAGTATTAGCTCCTACGTTAATGCTATTGTACTGTGACAATTAGACATTATACGTGCATGGGTTATATATGTATTTAACTTATTTATACATTATTACTTTTTAAAATTATGGTACTACTTGGGAGCACCAGGTTTGTAGTGACCCCAACCAACCTGCTAGTTACATATAAATCTAGTCCTGGTATGGATAGCCTTATAAATAAATATATAACATAGATACATATAAAAACACAAAATTAATGTAAATTTAAAGAACATTAGAGACTTTTAGAGAAAGTTGGAGAATTAGAGAATACTGAGAAATTGGCGAAAATTAGTGAAAGTTAGTGAAAAATTAACATTCTTCCTCATGGCCATACATCTGTTACTTCCTCAGAGGCTTTGAGCAGACATATAGCCATACTAGAGGACTGTATTACACATACCCGTTTCTGTAATCTCTATACCAGTTTTGCTAGATTAACTTTAGGTAATTACTTGGTGAATAATTTGGAATAATGAGAGTATTTTTTTTTTTTTTTTTAATATATGTACTTAATTTTAAATAAACAGAGTGGTTATGTATATGACAGCAAACTGTGATAGGAGATTCAAAGCCCTTTTATCTGTTATTTTATCAGATATTTTAATCTTATACATACCCGTAGGGCTTTGAATCTCCTATCACAGTTTGCTGTCATATACGTAACCACCCTGTTTATTTAAAATTAAGTACGTATATCAAAAAAAAAAATACTCTCATTATTCCAAATTATTCACCAAGTAATTACCTAAAGTTAACCTAGCAAAACTGGTATAGAGATTACAGAAAACGGGTATGTATAATACATTCCTCTAGTATGGCTATATGTCTGCTCAAAGCCCCTGAGGAAGTAGCAGATGTATGGCCATGAGGGAGAATGTTAATTTTCACTAACTTTCGCTAATTTTCTCCAATTTCTCCAGTATTCTCTAATTCTCCAACTTTCTCTAAAAGTCTCTAATGTTCTTTAAATTTACATTAATTTTGTGTTTTTATATGTATCTGTGTTATATATTTATATATAAGGCTGTCCATACCAGGGCTAGATTTATATATAACTAGCAGGTTGGTTGTGGTCACTACAAACCTGATACTCCCAAGTAGTACCATAATTTTAAAAAGTAAAAATGTATAAATAAGTTAAGTATATATATATATATAAGTAATGATATTAAAAAATAAAATAGATAAATAAGAAAATAAATAAACATAAAGTAGTCATTAGAGGCAGTAAAATACAAATGCCCGTAGTATGGCAAAACTGTAGAGCGAAAATTTAACATAAACAACATGTTTATGTTAAATTTTCGCTCTAGAGTTTTGCCATACTACGGGCATTTGTATTAATTTTTTAATACGTAATTTCAGTAATCTGTATATATATATATACAGTAGACTCTCAATTTTCCGGAATAGAGGGTAAAAAACAAATCCCAGATAATCGGTTTCCCGGTTAATCCAAAAATACAAAAGTCCCCGACATATGTAAGAGATGCGTTCCAGGACTTCTTACTACTTCAAGTTTTACATAACTCGAGAATGACTAATAACATATTGCTACTATATTATTATTGACAAAGCTGAATTCTGCGCGATACTTGTTAATGTTTGGCCATTTTGATACATCCTTATTATAATGGTTCCTTAGAGATTTTACGGATGCACCATTTTCAAACTTTTGAATAATTTCAAGTTTTTGTTCAACTGAAAACGTAACTCTTTTGCGTTTACCCATCATTTACGCGATTTCTAAACAAAAAAAAAAAATACTATCAAAAAAATTCCGACATCCCTGACATAAATAACGAAACAAAATTTGTCCTTTTGCACTGCAACGGAACACAACAATCGACGCGACGCACTAAAACAAACTAAACATTTGGTCTCTTTTTATTCTTTTTTTATTTTTTATTTTTTTTTTTGAGCGGTGGGTGTGAAGACAGCGGGGATTGCAAGATAATAGGTACACTAATCTCCCAATGACGACTTATAATGCCGCTTGTTGCTTATTTACGACTTGCAAAATATCTCTTTATACCTATTCTAGTTATTACTTGAATTTTTTTTTTATCTGGTGTCTTGAAGTGTCGCGGTTAATCCGATCCCTGTTAATCGAGAGTCTGCTGTATATATATTTTTTAATTTTGTGAAAATGAAATGCCTGGATGGTTGATTAGTGCTTTTGCTACTGCTGCTAAATTTCACTTTGAGGAAGTTTTTCTGCAAAAATTTTAAATTCTTTTGTATCAGAATTTCTCTTACATTATTAATTTCTTTAATAATGGGTACCTGCATAGGTATAAAAATGACCTATGTAGATGCAGATAGCACATTGTGTAACTCTTTTTTCACTTAGATACCTGATTGTTTTCAAGAAAAGATATTCCTTTGGTGTCTAAATTAAAAATTTGACATTTTTTGTTGTGTAGGTGAAAACAGGTTAAAAATTTTCCTTCACAAAAATTTGTTTGCTATTTATGTTACCCTTTTTCAATATAGTTTGAGATTGAGACTTGTAATTTATATTTCAAGCATGAACAAGTACAATATAAGACTTATTATTATTCAGTTTGTCCCTTATAGAATATATTATAATATTTTCAGGAACTCAAGAGATAAAAATGCTGTTAGAGGGTTTGATTCCCAGATTGGAAAATACAGGGGTGGAGTTCAATTTATTAGCCAAAGAGAAATTAAAGGTGCAAAAAGAAAAGCTGGAAAAAGAAAAGGTTTCTTTAAGTTGTAAATGAGCAATGGACTATGTAAATAAAAGTTTATTTTAATGAACGTACAGATTCTTGTGTAATTTTTTTTTTTTTTTTTTTATATGCCCATTAGAAGAAATCTCAGCAGCTTTAATGAATGTACTTAGAAATTAATTTAATAGAAAGACATATATTTTTCAATGAAGCTAGCACCACTCAGTGAAAATTATAATTATAATTGAATTTCAAGAAATTACTGTAATAACAAACTCTGAAATTCTGATTGTATTTTTTCTTCCACAAATCAATCTTTTTCACTTAAAAGCCATGCTGCAAACTATTTTATGCTTTATTATTTTTCATATTATTATTCAGTTTGTCCCTTATAGACTGAAACAAGTGGAAGGTAAACATACCATTAATAATATTTATTGATATCAGTATTTTAGTATGAGCAAGCATATTCTGGATCTAACCATCACCTATGAACCAGATAGCATCATAGGGCAAGCAGTAAAGGAACCATAAATGGAGAGTGATCATTGAGTTATACAAAGAAGAGAGAAAGAGATTTTGGTTGTTAAAGTTTGAATTTCTGTGACAGTTTAAGACATTACATTGTTTCTCTTAACTGGGTGGACATAACATGAAGGGATTTATGATCTACACTTGTACTGCCAATTACCCATTAATATATCTAATATAATTTTTCTAGTGTTTATAAATCTGAAGGTATGGATGGATAAAGTGACAGCTGTTTCTGGCAACCATGTTAAGAATTCCTGTTCAAATTAGGAGATAAGTTGGCCACATCTATCCATCGAAAATGCTTAGCAGTCTATGAGGACCAGATAGTTGATCGCAGTAATTGTCCAGAGGTGGCTCCAACAGTTTCAGGAAAGTGATTATGACATAAAGGACAAACCAAGAGTCAGAAGATGTCTGTCACAGTGAAAATGAAGAACTCCGTGACCAGCTCATTCAAAATGACAGGTGTATAACTACCAGACAAGTGGCAAACACTGAAAAAATGTCAAAGGAAACTGTTTTGACCATCATTAACAAAGAGGTACAGAAAAATCTGTTCTTTGTGGATGCCTGAGCTGCTCGCACGAGAGATGATGGTTTAAAGAAATTATGGTCAAGCTAGATGTATGCATGTTAATGAACAGGGAGTTGCCATAGGATTCCATATTGTCAATTATGATGTTTGTGCCATTGTAACAAAACTACAGCACCCAAAATCACTGGTGGATGATGTATTTGCCAATTGGAAACATGTAGTGTTGAATCCAGAGCATTTTGTGGGGAAGAATATAGACTTTGGGGTACATGCACCGGGGGCGGGGGAGAATTAAACTTTGGGGGTATATGTAGTATATTTTTTTCTTATTATTTAATATTTACAATATATTTTCTTATTATTTAATATTTACAATATATTTATATGTTGCAAACAAATCTATATATTTATATTTATGCATAATATGCATCTATATATATATATATATATACAAAGGGTACTAGGAAAGTTTTGCAATACAGCTTTGTTTATTTAATTTTTTCAAAGTAATTTCCTCTACATTCAATACACCTCTCCATCCTCCGAAACCAATCTTTAAACCAGTTCTGCCAAGTTTCACTAGGGAGTAAAGCACACTCGTCCCAAGCCCGTAGAAGGTCCTCATCACTGGAAAACCGCCTCCCTTTTAGCTTCATTTTCACATGCGGGAACAGTGCAAAGTCACAGGGAGCAAGGTCTGGACTGTAGGGAGGGTGCTCGAGAAGTTTCAGTCCTGACGTGGTCAAATATTCGGTGCAGGCTTTGGCGCGGTGAGCTGGAGCGTTATTGTGATGGAGGTACCAGGTGTCCATTCTTGACTTTGGCCGCAGGTTCTTCATAGATCCAATGACTTTAGGCAGGCATTGTTCAGTATACCACTTAGCTGTGACTGTCTTCTGCGTGTCCAAAACGACAAGTTCCACAATTCCACTCGATTTGAAAAATACAGCTATCATTTTCTTCTTTACAGATCGGGATTTTCTGACAATTACGGGTGTGTCGTCATCATCAAAGACCGAAACTTTGTTTTGAGCCTTGGTCGGCAGATCGTAATAGTACAGCCAAGTCTCGTCACCTGTCACAATGTTCACGTACCGAGATTGTCCCTTATCAAACTTTTTTAACATCTCCCGGCACCAAGTCACACATCGTGTCATCTGCTCTTCAGTCAGTTGATGCGGCACCCAGAGAGAACAAAGTTTCTTCACGTGCAAATGATCTTGCAGAATCGAACGAATTGCTGGTGCATTTAGGCCCAAAGTATCCTCTATCTGTTGGTAGGTCACTCGCCTGTTTTCGTCAAGCATTTTCCTCACAGCAGTAACGTTTTCCTCCGTAACTGACGTTCGTGGCTTTCCCGGCCTCTCAGAATCCTCCAGAGTGAAATTTCCCCTTTGGAATTCTCTATACCACCTGAATATCATTGTACGATGTGGACAATCATCATCTAGTGCAAGAGTCATTTCTTCTAAGCACTGGTCTATGGTTAAACCACGCACGAAATTATACCGCAAAACTGTCCTTATCTCATTTCGTGACCACGATGCCATCGCAAGCACTTTACACTCTCACTACTAATGAATAACTGAGCCCATCGACTTGGCGCGGCGGCTACTATGCACGTATGAACATGTCTCAACATGCAGCAACAAGCAGCTTCCTGTGATTCATTGTTGCGTCATATTGCAAAACTTTCCTAGTACCCTTTGTATATATATATGCATAAATATAAATATACAGATTATGCATATTTATATTTATGAATGTTATAATAAGAGAATATGAGAAAACAAAATAGGAAACAAAAAGAAATATTTATTATTTAACATCTAAATGCTAATAGTCAGTTCACAAAAACCACATTACTGACAATAATCACAGTTTAATAATGTGAAAATCACCGATTAAAATTTGCAAAAAAAAAAAAAAAAACAATTATATAAATTATAATCAAACATGCAAGTACTGTATTGTAATATTCTTATTTTTCTTTGCATGTGTATCAATCACTTCATTTATTAATTTTTCTCATAACTTATTCAGGCCCGCGAAGCTTATCTTCATGCAACCTTGCAATATTACAGTACAGATGCATATATAATAAAAAGGTTATAAAATGCATTGTTTATAGGCTGCAACCAAACTGTCTTGTTTGCGGTATACAAAGGAAGAATTAGCCACAAGTAGATTCTTCATGTGAAAAGAAACAAAGCGAATGCGAAAACCATAAAGCGAAACTGCTGATGATTGAATTAGTGGCTGCAGAGACCCCAGAAAGCCACGAGACACTTTATAATTACAGTAGCATCTCTCAGGAACCAATTCAGGCGACTCCTTTTGCAACAGGAACAGAGATGTCAAACCAAATCATGCAGAGACCCGGATTTATGCAATAAGGCCTATGGGTTGTGTTCTACTGAGTAGCAAACATCATAGATTAGAACAGTGCAGGTATTCAAACATTGTAATTGGACTGGTAATGAATGGCACCATGTGCTCTTCACAGATGAATTTGGATACAGCCTGTGGATGGATTTTGGTTGGATCCTAGTGTGGTGTGGAACGAACTTGAAACAGCCTTATTTCAAATTCCTCTTGTCTGTTTTTGTCACAGCTTGCAAGAGTGACAAAAACTTACAAGCTTACTGTACTTCCGATTGTACTTTCCTTAGTCGTGATCTTCAGGATTTCGAAGAAAGATTTGGGGATTAAAGAACAGCTTAAATTACTATACAACACTGTTTTTATTTTGTCACTGACATACTGCTAGTATACGGTTCAAGAGAGCTTCATTTCTAACTATACAATCTAAGCTGGCTTCAGTTCAATGTATCTCGCTTCTGGCTATATTTAATGCCTATCAACTCTAGTGTATTCATACTGGTTTTACAAGCCATTGCAAGAATAATCCCATTAGTTCTCCATGTTATGAATAAAGATCTTTGCTACTACATAAGGAAGTACTAATATGGTGGATCCTGCTAAACAAAAACAATCAATGGTGTTATGGAATAATTCTACTGTGGCAATCCAGAAGTACAGCTGTCAAAACGAATGTTTAAAAACCATTCTTATGTTCTGAACAAGGTAAATCAAAGTGGTTCAATAATGAATTACAGTAATCCCCCGCTATTCGCGGGGGTTACGTTCCTGAGAAATGTCGCAAATACCGAAAACGCGAATACTGAGTTATGGCTCCCATAGTAATAAAGGGGTTCCGTTCCAAAGTATGAAATATATAAGAAAAACTAGTCTAAAATTTTGTCTATGTATGTATTATAGGTACCTTCATAATATGACTATGTACATAGACAGTACATAGTGAAATGCAAGCATATGGCATTGAAATGAAAATAAGAAACACTTTAATATTAAATGTAATATTTATTAGAAATTTCAAACAAATCTTTCAAACCAGCGCCTTTGCTAGCTAAAAAACTTGTCCCGCCAGTGCTATAACCAGTTTCGCTAAAGTGTTGATAAAGGAGTTTTTGCCTTTTCACTAATGATGAGTGAACTTAATGGAATTTTATTTCAAGTTCGGTCTTCTATCCACAGATTTAAAGCCTTTTCCATTTTTTCTAATTTAACATCACGAGTTACAGAGCAAATTTTTGAAGCAATTAGCGCGTTTTCACGGACACTACGGCGGATTTTTTCTTCCGATTTTTTGACTGATCCGTTGACTCATTGATTTTATAAGGTTTTGCCACTGAGGAGACACTTTCACCATTAGAAATTTTGTCTAATAACTCAATTTTATTCGCTAATGTCATCACCTTCTTTGATATTTTCACATTTCCCTTGTTATTCGTAGCCACTCGAAAAAGTCTGTTTTACACTGCAAAACGGTAGATTTATCACGTTTGTAAGCATGTCAATTTATAAATTGATAAATTTATTCAATTTATAAGCATATAAATTAAAAGTAAACGACGAAACCTTCCATGACAAGCGCATAACATATACTGAACAAGGATTAGCGAGAAACATTCACACTCGCGATTTTGTCACTCCCCCCCACCCACTGAGCGCTGTTTTGACCGGGAAAGCTAATTTTAGCCACACCCATGTTTTTTATGGCAGAAAATATTCATGGCGCTTTAAAATTCACATTTTTTTTAGGTTTCATTTTATATTAAATCAGCGATCGCGAAACCGCGAATAGCGGGGGTTTACTGTATTTACATTTTACATTGTCCCAGGACGTGGATCAATGAATGAAAAATTAAAATATTTCCACTTAGTACACTGATCTCTTCATACAATAAATATTTCAATCTTAGTATGCTCATTCTGTTCATGGCGAGTTTTTTGAGGATTGGCAACACTTCTTATTTTCTGTCAGATTCTCATCAATATCTTCAGTTAGATTTTCATCAATGTTTATCAAGTTAACATCTACTATGTGAACAAAAAACATTCAAGAATTCTCGGGTAAAACAGTTTTTCTTGCCAGGTATTCAACTATTGATGTGGATTAACTCCTACAAGTTCACCCTCTACTCTTTGAGGATCTACCTTGAATAATTGAGCTCCAAGTTATAGCTCAGCCTGGCCCTTGTGGGTAACAGTAGAATTGATATTTTCCCCACACCGGGTGAAAAAGACCTGAGTTCAAAACCTGTCAATAATGTGAAGAATTTTTATTAGATGTTTTCACAATGTGGCTGAGTTAATGTCTCAGCCCAAAGGAGGCATTGTTTTTTCCTTCAGGAAACTTGGATTTTTCGACGAAAAACAGCCAAATCAACTATGGAACAATTTTTTTTACAAATATACAGTGCAATATGACCTTGGTCACTGATGCACCTAAAACACTAACAAACAATTTGGAGTGCTCTTCATTATAGCCATCAGTGAACTCTAAGTTGTTGTATTTGGGTTTTTAGGAGTATTAGCTAGCAACTAAGGCCATATTGCTCGAATATGCTATCTGAAAATTGCGTGTGTTCTATCTGCTTGCTGGACAGAAAACCTGAGTTACTGGGAGAAAAAACCACGCTACCCGAGATTGACAAACTCAGCCACGTTGTGAAAAAGGCTCATAAAAATTCCATCACCAATGGAACTCTGACTCAGATCTTCTCCACCTGGTGTGGGGATGTTCCTAAAACCCAACACAGCTGATATACAATGTAGTTCGCACACATGGCGACCAGATTAGCATTAGTAGAGGCATTTGATGCAAGAAAGCAAGCTTATGCAGCATCAGCCAAAAAAATTAAAGTAAAATAAATAAATAAAAAATAACCACTTCCACTTCACCCCTCTGTTCGTTCGAAATACCTGTCCAGCCGAGCCTTAAACTTATTTAGGCTATCAACTTCCACTACAAGGGATGGAAGTCTGTTCCACCTACCAACCACCCGCTGGCTAAAGGCGAATTTCCACACATCTATCCTACATCTGTCTTTCCTCAATTTGAATTTATGCCCTCTCAGGTGATTATTCTGAGCAAGAGGAAGAATCCCATCAGCATTGAGCATGCTCAAACCATTCAAGGCTTTGTGCACCTCTATCAGATCACCTCGCTGCTGCCTAGTCACCAGACACTGTAATTCGCAAAACTTAAGCCTTTCTTCGTAAGAGCACCCCTTTGTTCCATTCACTAATCTTGTTGCCCTTCTCTGTACTCGTTCCAGCAGCTCTACATCCTTCTTGAAATGAGGTCTCCAGTCCTGTATACAGTACTCCACGTGTGGCCTGACCATTGCCTTATACAAGGGAATAATCACCTCCTTATCCCTGCTAGAAAAATTCCTATATATCATTAACAATACACCATGAGCTACTCTTGCAGCCCGTCTGCACTGCTCAGAGAACTTCAT
Organism: Mastigoproctus giganteus; assembly: GCF_048544385.1. Lineage (NCBI taxonomy): Eukaryota > Metazoa > Arthropoda > Arachnida > Uropygi > Thelyphonidae > Mastigoproctus > Mastigoproctus giganteus. The sequence continues at coordinate 8,621,534 of NC_143580.1, forward strand.
ATCTGCCTGCACAACCACCCCCAGGTCCCTTTCATTCTCTACTACTGTCAGTGTAGTACCACAGAGTTGTTACGTTGCTCTGGGGTTGCTGTTTCCCATATGTAGTACTTTACATTTGTCAATGTTAAACTTCATTTGCCACCTCTCAGCGCATCTGTTCAACCTTTCCAGATCCTGTTGCAGCAGCATAGTGTCAGTAGTGTCCTTGACAACCCTGCCAACCTTCGTATCGTCTGCAAACTTGGACAGTAAGCTTGATATACCATCATCAATATCATTTATAAATACAGAAAACAATAAAGGACCCAATACTGAACCCTGAGGGACTCCACTAATAACATTAGTCCACGATGAGCAGTGTCCATTGATTACCACTCTCTGTCTTCTCCCCCTCAACCACCCCTTTATCCATAGCAGCAATTTGCCTCCAATGTCACACTGCTCCAATTTGTGCAGTTGTCTTCCATGTGCAACAGTATCAAAAGCCTTTCTAAGATCCAAGTATATAATATTAAAGTTATTCCCTGCATCCAGTTCTTTTGTGACTGCATCATAGTATCCAATCAAATTGGTCAGGCAAGACTTCCCCTTAACAAAACCATGCTGTGTCTGAGCTATAACTGAAGTCTTGTCTAAATGATCCTGCAGTGCTTCTTTAAACAATGCCTCCATTAATTTTCCGGGAACAGAAGTTAAACTCACAGGTCTATAATTACTTGTGTCAGCCTTTGATCCTCCTTTGTGAATTGGGGTCACATTTGCACATCTCCAGTCCATGGGTACCTCCCCTGAGTCCAAGGAAGCTCTCATAATTATGGCTAAGGGTTTGCTTACTTCCATTGCTGCCTCCTTTAATATAACTAGATAGATTCCATCCACCCCATGTGCCTTTCTTGTGTTTATCTTCAACAATTTCTCCTCCACTTTACTCTCAGTTATTACAAGATTCTCTAGCTTACTGCCAGAGTTGAATACACCTCTGGCATTCCACTCGCTGAATAACTCCTCATGTGTGAATGTCGATGCAAAATATCCATTTATTTGTTAGCTACCTGAGCAGGATCATCAACAGTTGACCCATCGATATCAAGTGGGCCAATCTGATTCATCCCCTTCCTTCTAGAGTTTACATAAGTAAAGAACTCTTTGCTGTTTTTCTTCGCATCCTTTGCCAAGGATTTCTCGTAATCTGCCTTCGCCTGCCTAACCTCCTTTGTAACTTGGTTACAGATCAACTTGTATCTATCATAGGCTTCTGTGTCACATGTTAATTTGTATGTATCCCATGCATTTTTCTTCTCTGCCATATGCCTCATTAGTTCATCTGACATCCATTTTGGCCTAAACCTTGAACAATATTTCTTAGTTGGTATGTAAAGCCTAGTAGCTTCCAAGATAAGTTCTTTGAATGCTTCCCATTTTGAATTTGCTGTTGGTAACATCATCAGTTGATCCCACTGTATAGAATTTAAATACTGTCTCAGTCCACCGTAGTCGCCTTTACGGAAGCAATTCCCCTTCCCTTTACCCCTAATGGTAGTTACCTCTTTGAGTAAATCCCACTTCAGAACACTGTGATCACTGCCACCTAGTGGTTCATTTATCTGCAGATTCTTAATGCATGAAGAATCACTACTGATAATCAAATGAAGAGTATTACTCCCTCTCGTTGCTTCCCGAACATGCTGATGTAGAAAACAATCATCCAATAAAAACACAAAAGCCTTGCTAGTGTGTGAGTGACCAGCCCCCAAATTCCAGTCAATATCTGGGAAATTAAAATCTCCCATAATAAGACTCTCTGATTTACTGGCCCACTCTATTTCTCTGTACAGTTTCTTATTATACTCATCAGAGTCATTAGGCCTATAGCACACCCCTACTCTCAATTTTGATCTCCCAATGCTTATGTCACACCAAACTGACTCGACACTGCACTGTCCAGCGATGTCGACTGGCTTCACTTCCTTGGATTTTATGTGTTTCTTAACTAATAGCATAACCCCTCCTCCCTTCCTATTCTGTCTATCATTTCTGTAGACATTGTACTCCCCAAATTCCAGTTCTGCATTCCTTATTTCTGTGTGACACCACGTCTCTGAAATCCCAACAATATCTGCCTTTGATGTTTTGAGGAATACCTCAAATTCATCAAATTTATTTACTAAACTCCTGGCATTGGTGTACACGCAAGTATACATGCACCTGCTCTTCCTCTTAGCCACCCAACACAACCCATGTGTTTACTTGTACCCCAATGATTCCTAGAAGTCTCTGAAATACCCTGCATCTCATTTTCCAGGCTGCTGCTCATTCCAATAGAAGCAGTACAAGAATCACTTTCTCTTCTGCCAGTGGCTACTGTTAATCTATTAGTCCTTGTATCCCCCCAATCTAGCAGTTTTCCGACCCACCTAACACTGCCTCGATAGCATCAGCAAACATTCTTGCACCCTTTCTATTTAAGTGTATCCCATCCCTGTAGAAGCAATCTCTCTTGTTAACAAGTACAGACCAGGCTGAAAAAAATTCTATCCCTTGAGCAATGCACAATCTTTCCAGGGCCGAATTGATTGACAGGGCTCTCATCATATACTCCCTCCTATCGTGTCTGGGCAGAATTGCAGACACTTTCAAATTTAACCCTAATTCACGGCTTTTTTTCATCAGTGACCTGTACTTGTTAAGTAATTCCGCCGGTCTCCTACTCTTAATATCATTGGTGCCAATGTGTACAACTATATCACCTTTTGTGCCCTTAAAAGATGATATCCGCTTTACAACCTCATCAACCTTTTCCCCTGGCAGACATATCCTGGTCCTGTTCCACCTATCCTTTTTACAAAGCATGTTTCCCGTTTCCCTGACAATAGAGTCACCAACAACTACTAGTTCCTTTGGGACCAGCGCATTCTGCCTTGGGGGCTGCCGCTCTGTTGCGCGATGACCAAGTGCAAGCTCTGGCATTGGTGTGGGCAGCTGAGAGCTTGATGGGCCCCTCACTTGTATTCCTTCGAGGGCATCCACCCTGTCCTTCAAGCTCTCATATAGGCCCATAACAATGCTGAGTTGACGCCTGATTTCCTTACACTCCTTGCATCGCGCACATACAAAGACATCCCCAATGGCAGTATCATGTCCCATACCTGACTGTTCCGCAAACATCAAGCAAATAGTGCATCTTAAAAGGCTGTGATTCAGAGGGCAACTGCCCCCCCCCCCCCTCAGTTCTCCTCTGAGCCACAGCATTCCCATTAGCTTGAGCCTTTTGCTTTGCTGCTCTGGTTTGAGTCATGATTTCGATTTACTTTCAATAAAAATTTCAATTTCAGTACAAAATTAAATTTTAAACTTGTATCCCAACACAGTTATAACGCTATATTTATGTTTCAGTAACGAGTGTTATCTACGAAATCCCTTTATATAACTTCCGTATCAAGTTATGTATTAATTATTTATTTTTACTAATTATTTATATTACGTAACCTAAGTGGTTATATGTATAGTTAAAAGTACAATTTAATTGCCAATGAAGTTCGACAAGATTAATAGATTTTACTGATTAATTTTCGCGTAGCAATGGCGGCTATTACGATCGGTAAACACGTGGATTTGATACCCTTTCCGATACTAAGTAATACATACAAAATCTCTATCTAAGTTACTTTAAACTTAAGTACCGTAAATAGGAATATAAAGCTACTCTAGAAAATAAGTTAATATGTCAATTTAAACTAATAAAGCAGAAAATAAATCAGAAAAAACTTCTCTGCAAGAGCGGCAGAAAAACACGTCCGCACAGGCAACCCTCGTCCTCAGATGTTGAGTATCTGCGAGGAAGAATGGGTCAGCATCGAGACCTTTCCGACTTCAACAGTGGAATGATTTTGGGGGAAAGACATCTAGGTGCTAGTATCTCGACAACACCAACATGGTTAGGTACTCCCGTTCTGTGGTGTCACGAGCCTACTATGATTGGGTCAACAGCGGTAGAATAACCAGCGAAGCGTCACACGAGAAACAGCTACGTGGCCAACGCCCATGTTGAGCATCATGTGTTTCATCTCGTAATACAGCAGCGATGCAGTACATTGGCCCATCTAACTACCCACTACAACTGGAAAAGAAAGATCAATATCCACATGGACTCTGCTCAGGACATTAACTCGTATAGGCTGTGACAGTCGACAGTTGTCACGGTACCCACTGCAAGACAAAGAAATTGCTCATTGTATGGGTACGTCAGCACCAACACTGGACAGTCAACATGTGGAAATCTGTCATCTGATCTCGCGAATCTTGTATCCAACTATATTATTCTGATGGAAATTGCTGCATTTGGAGAAAGCAATGTGAGTTCCTGGCACCTGAGAGCACCAGTGATGTTGCGTAAGCTGGAGGCAGCGGTATAATCGTTTCAGGACTGCTTTCGTGGAATGCTCTGGGTCCTCTGATCGCCGTAAATCAAAGGCTCCATTGGAACGCCTACTTTCCTATTATTGCCGACAAGTACACCCCTTCATGATGACAATGTATCCAATAAACTTCGGCGTCTATCAAGAAGACAACGCGATATGCCACAAGGTGTAGCAGGTTGCTCAGTGGCTCCAGGAAGATGACAATGAAATCTCCTTACTCCCATGGCCAGATTGCCAACAACGTGGGAGTCGGGTCGGTGAGTGTGTCAGTCTAGTGATTTTGTGCTCTTACATTTCCTTTAATTTCAAGTGCAATTATGCAACCAAGTGTAGATTATTTCGGATATCCTGAAAGCTAAAGATGTCATCTATACAAAAGTTCCAACTATCGGCCCCGAATTTTTGAGGTAAACTTACTTTTGATAATTTTAGATAGACATAATTATATGCTTTAGCAGTAGTGACCGGATGCACGTGTATCATAGCACTTAGAGCGAATGCCACCCTGCTGCACGTACTCGCAATTAGGCTAATCCCTGCCTCGAGCAACAAGGCTCCAACCCTCTGCCTTTTGTTTCTCAGGAAATAGAAAGTAGCTAATAGTGCACCGTGTTTGTTGTTTACTTGTTTGAACTTAAGAAGGGCAAGCTATACAATAAGGTAATTTATCTCCAGAGCTTACAAATTTACCCTACTTGATCATTTATTTTCAATGTATGTAAATAAATTTTTCTAAAACATTGAAGTCAGCCTCCAAAAAATCGCCAACTTAGTTCAGCCCCTATTTGACCACTTACTTGTGGTTTTTTGGCAATTACAACGAGCTCTGCTTCAACTTACTACGAGTAGAAAATCGTTTATCCGTATTCCTCTCGTTAATCCAGATACCCACTAAAACAACATGAGCGACGCTGAAGTTGAACTGATAGTTAAGGGACAGACGGATTACCCAATCCGCTCAAGGAATGAGGCCCCGGCAACTGGGGAAGGTATGAATAAACCAACAAAGACCAAGGCCAAGAAGAAAGAGAAGGGTAGAAGAAGGTCTGCTACAGACGTCCCAACAACGAAGGCAGTCTCTGAAGAGGCTGCCAATGAATCATTCAGCGAATCTGACCATGAAGAACAAAAGAGTCAGGAAACTGAGCATGAAGGAAAAAAGAGTCAGGAACCCCCTATTACCCAGGTTCCCCCGTTGACTGGGACTCCAGTGGAACAGATTATTGCCATTAGAGGAACCCTAGAAAAATACATGGCTAAGCAATCAAGTAGAATTACTGCTGCCATTAGAACTGACGTGATAGAGATATTCAGTAAAATGGAGACAGTGGTCCAAAAATTGCACGTCGACCACGAGAGGCTGAAAGCAAAAATCGAAGTTCTCACACAGGAGGGGGAAAAACAAATGCAACAACGCCCCCGCTCCTTTTCAACGGCGTTGAGGAATGGAGCTCAATATGTGCCTAACCAACCAGGAAAAGTACAAAACCGAAATGCGGTAAGAAAGCCTGAATCACATGTTATTTTGGTTAAACCAGTGGAAGACGCACATTTAGATACCAGTGAAGCGGTCAAGGAAGCACTGACAAAAAACTTCAAGGAGCAGATGAAAACTGTAAAAATAAAGAGTATTAGAAAGACCAGGCATCCAGGAGTCTTAATAGAAACAGACACCAGGGAGGAGGCACAAACCATCCTGAATAATGCCGACATGACAAATTTCGGGCTTAGGGCAGAAGCCCCAAAGAAAAAAGGGCCTTCAATTGTGATCTTTGATGTGGACAAGAGCTTAACACCAGAGGAGCTCAAAGCCGAAATCTTTAATAAAAATCTATATACCTGCAAGATGAGGCTTGCGTGGATGATATTATTCCGAAATACAAAACGAAGACCAAGTCACCTACAAACGTAAACTGGGTAATCGAACTATCAACCAGAGCATGGCAAATTCTGGGAGCTCAAAACAGAATATTCATTGGATGGGGCAGCCATAGATTCAAAGAATATATTCCTGTCCGCAGATGTTACAGGTGTCTCCGCTTTGGCCATACCTCACATACTTGCAATCAGCGTGAATCCACATGTGGCCACTGTGCCCAAAAGGGACACGACTATAAGGATTGTCCTGTCAGAGATCAGCCGCCAAGCTGCGCAAATTGCAAGGCTGTAAAGGCTCCACACCAACATTCCATCCGAGATACCAACTGCCCTGTCTATCTAAAAGTAAAGAGTCTTTACCAAATGCGAATAAATTATGGATAGAATTCCTTCTCCCAATTACCAACTAGAGATAAGAATTGTACAATTAAACGCACAGAGAGCAAGAGTTGTTGCAGACCAGCTGAAGATAAAGGCTGAGGAAAAACAAATAGATCTAATCCTGCTCCAGGAGCCCTATGTTCGCTCTGGGGTGGTTATGGGCTACCCCTCATCATATAAAATTATCCACTGTACAAATGACCAACCATGGGCTGCGATTGTCATCAGAAACCCTGATATCACAGCAACCAAGATCACCCCACTATGCACTTCCATCAGTGCCTGTGCCCAAATCATGACATCTCTTGGATCACTGTTCATCCTCTCTCTCTACAGCCATCCAGGTGAAGACATCACTGCTGCGATCTCTCTGATTGAAATGGCACTCCAGCTCCTCCCGGGTGGGCATCTACTGATAGACATGGACTCAAACTGTCGCTCGCCACCCTGGCACAGTCAGGCACCAGATAGGAATGCCCTAGGAAATGGCTCAAGACTGGAGGACCTTATCCTCACATCAGGCTTACAAATCTTAAACCGCCCAGGACATCTACCCACTTACAGTGGCCCACTCTGGGAGAGCGAAATTGATATCACAATGGCTACGCCTGACTTAGCCAACAAACTTTCCGGCTGGACGGTCCAGGAGTCCTGGACCACTTCAGACCACAGAGCGATCACATTCTCCCTTGTTCGCTCGGTGGAACGCGTCGCATCGATTCCAAAGGACATTGTGCGTTATAATACCAAAAAAGCGGATTGGCAACGCTTCCTTGTGGAACTGTCCAGAAGGCTACCGGATGATGTTCCTCTACCGGCTTCACTCTCGCCAGATCACTGTGTACGCAATATTACTGCCATCATCAAAAGTGCCTGTGATCTGTCCATTCCGCGTAGGAGGCCATACCGCTATGCTGTCCCCTGGTGGAATACAGACCTTCGGGACTTAAGAAAGAGGGCACAACAAGCCAGGAAAACTTACCAACGTGCACGTGCTCATCTTCCCCCACATGAGGTTGAAGCTGCCAGGGAGGCATATCGGGTAGTTAGAAACATGTACACCAAGGAAATTCGTAAGTGTAAGAAAGAATCATGGCACACCCTGGTCTCTACTATTGGCAATGAAGACCCATGGGGCATCGTGTTCCGCATCGTCACCAATAGGCTGCCTAGAGGTGAGGTTCTTAGTACAACTCTCAAACCGGATGGCTCTTCAACCTTTACCTGGTCTGACTCAATAAACAATATTCTTGATTCCATTTACCCTACTGAATTTACAGCGATGTCACTGGAGCAGCAGCAGTTCATCGACAGTAATCAGGCTTATCAGCCAGAGGCTACGGAACCGCCCTTCACTATGTTAGAGATGAATATGGCTCTGGCTAAAATGAAAGATGGCAAAACGCCAGGTGCTGACTTACTCGAAGTCGACGTAGTCAAGAAATTCGCTGAAGCCTATCCCACCACACTCTTGAGCCTCCTCAACAGGTGCCTTGCTGAAGGAACTTTCCCTGTACCCTGGAAGACTGCTACTCTCAAGCTGATCCTGAAAAATCCAGATAAACCGCCCCAACTTCCTGCTTCCTACCGACCAATTGCTCTGCTCTCCGTTTTGGCCAAGCTTCTAGAACGACTTCTGCTGTATCGCCTTTCCATCTGCTATACCGATAAGCAACTCACCTCACCATGTCAGTTTGGATTCAAGACAGGCTCCAGCACTGAAGATGCTATACACAACTTGATTACCCAGGCCACACATACAACTTCAAAGTATACTCTAGCCATCATGGTGGACTTTGCTGGTGCCTTCGATCGACTGTGGTGGCCCAGTGTCCTTCGGAGGCTTCGGCAGGCAAACACGTCCAAAAACCTATACAATAGTCTAAAATCCTATCTCAGCAATAGAAAATTACAAGTTGTAAACAAATACCAGACTATGACAAGATGCGTTCACCGGGGTTGCCCCCAGGGCAACTGACCTGGGTGGAGCCAGACCCTTAGCCTTCGCTGATGATCTTGTTCTGGTGGTGCAAGGTGACAAGAGCGGCACTGGAAGCAAAAGCAAATACAGCTCTGGAAAAACTCCAAAACTGGGCAGCACTCCACAACCTCTCAATTTCTGGTGAGAAAACAAAATCGATTCTCCTCAAAGGAAAGCTACAAATACGCAGGCCTCCAACAATGAAGTTAAATAACATCCCTATACGTCTCTACACAGAAGTCAAATACCTGGGAATCTACATTGACACCGGTCTTACCTTTCACTCTCATCTGAAGTACTTATCCACAAAAATCCGAAAGTATACGGCTATGATAAGAAGAGTCAGCAGAGCGGACTGGGGTTTGAAGCATAAAGCTTTGTCACTCATCTATAAAGTGGCGTTTCTCCCAATTGTGTGTTATGGAGCCTCAGTTTGGTGTACAAAGGCTATCCTGGAAAAGAACAAGCGTAAACTTGACTCAATACAAAGATTCATGATGTTATCTATCTGCAGGGCATGTCGCACTGTCAGCACCCCTGCCCTACAGGCTATTACTGGATGCTTGCCACTCTATCTTGAGGTGATTAAAAGGGGACTTTACCATCGATTAAAGAAGGGAATTCCGACACAGTTGTTAAATCTTCAACTGCAACTTACCAATGACCTGAAACAAGAAAGAAAACGTATCTTCACACACCTTCAAGGAATTTGGCAGCATTCATGGGAAACCACGCCCAAAGGAGAAATTACCAGAAGATTCCTCCCATCCATTGACATGACTTTCCCGAAGTCTCCTTCCTGGTTTTCACCTGGTCTGCAAGTTACATTCCTGATCACAGGACATGGGCCCTTTCAACAAAAATTGACAGCAATGGGAATTGAAAGCAATCCATTCTGCCACTGTGGCGAAGAGGAGTCATGGGGGCATCTCATGTATGAGTGCCCTGCTTACGATGATTGTAGGCTCAAATTTTTAACTGAAATCCAGGAGAACCCTCGTAATCATGAAACATACCTGCTTCAGAATGAAACGACATACAAAGCCTTAACGAGTTACGCACAAGCCGTCTTTACCATCAGACGGGCAAAGTTTGCTGAACTTAGAGCTGCTCAGAACAACGACCTTCAAGTGCAAACACAAACTGGGGTCGGATAGCATTTTCCCAAACTGATAAAAGAGTAAGACTGAAGATTAAAATACTATGCTGGCATCATCATGGTTGGCACTCCTTGAAAAGCTGACTCCCAGAGAGTGCTTGGCCTTTGGCACTCGCACAGTGGCGCCTGCCCCTGTGACTTTTGATCCCTCTACCCATCCCCTATTTCTCCTTACTCGGGTGGACTGCCTTCTCTATCTGTCCACTTTAGCTTGTTCCTCACATTCAGATCCCTCTTCCTCTTGTTCCCCTGACCTTCTCTTCTCTTCTTCTCTTTTTTTTTTTTTTTTTTTTTAACTTGGTCTTCGTCCAGGACGCTCAGGCGACCCTGGCGGAGACTAGCCAGAGAATAATGGGCAGCCTGGCTACCTCCTAGCGGTGTGTGCGGGCAACGTGAGGTCCCACCAGGGGCCCTGCGGCCAAATTCCAGGACACCCAACAGAACCTAACGCAATATGTCATATACAACAGACAACACTTTTCTGGCATTTACAGTAGTTCTGTATTTCTTCACAGCGTACATATGGCGCAGATGTGAGAAATCACAGGTGGCGCCTGACCCTAACACTATGCACACTATGCACACTATGCACTCCCATGGCCACCCATCTCAACCCAAATGAGCACATTTGACCTACTGGTAAAGAACATTCAATGCTACAATCATCCATCTGACAATAAGCGGGCATTATTGGACACATGCAATGCATGGGTAGGACAACCAAAGGACACCCTGCAACACATTGTGAAGTCCATGCCAAGACCTATAAGGTCTTATTATGGACAAAAGCTGGGCCTACGAGGTATTAGGCAGCTGTTGCTAATGCAAAGCCAACTCAATGCGTACTGAAGTTAGGTAAAAACATATTAACATGATCATGACTGGAATGAGTGAATTAAGGCTTTGCTAGTCAATTTGATTTCTTTTTATGCCTTTATAAAAAAATTCTCTGCAAACTCAGTGAGCATTTTCTTATTAGTAATTGGACCAGTTAAATAAATGGTAAGAGTATTTACATATTTTATAATTTTGAAGGAAAAATGATGTTCCCCAGTCCAAAGGATTATTGACAGAGATGAAGAGTGGCTTAATTCTAATTGATCTACAAAGGATTTTCCATCCTATGAGGGTCGATCCCTAGGTAATCGATGTCCAAATTATAGAATTAGGCAAGAAAGAATAAAATTTTCATTATAATAGAAAGACAAATTTCCGTATAATCAAGGCATTCCACCTTGCAAGTTCTGGATTTAAGGTTCAAAGATTTAAAAATTTAAAGAATTTCCAGCGTAGAAACCAATATTCAAGAGAGGAGATCTTTCCGAATTAAATATGGCAACACTAGAGCAGTTGGAGAACAGGAGTCTAAAATGCTCAGTTTAAGCATTTTAATGAAATTGGATGTGTGTTAAGTGCCAATGTAACTAAGGCTATGAGGCGTCATTATATTATGTATGCAATTGTGTCTGTTTTTGGTCTTTTTGCTGAAACTCTAGTTTTTCTGTGAGATAAAAACTTTGTGACCCTTGCCCAAGGCCGACTAATTTAGCTACGTTGTAAAAAAGGCCTATAAAAATTCCTCACGTTATTGACAGTTTCAGACTCGTTGTTGAAATATTTGATGACAAAATTAAAAGAGTGAACATGCTGCATCCAGGGCGGTGCCAGGTAGTAGCTAAGGGGTTTAGAAAATCCTGGAACTGCCCCTGGTTGAAGCTTTTGTTTTAGAGACCAAATAAATCAATGATGAACAAAAGTAAATTTAGAGTCCTAAAGTCCTCGTGGGTAGCACAGTTGGTATAATTACCGTCCTTCCCATATTGGGTGGAAAATTCTTGATTTCGAATCTTGTCAAAGACGAGGTAAATTTTTTTGGGTCTTTTCACACCTTGGCTGAGTTAATCGATCTCAAGCAAGGAAAGCATGGCTTTTTCTCCCGAAAACTTGGATTTTTCTTCCAGCAAACATCAAATCGACCACAGAACAGACACAATTTACAGACATTATATCCGGCCCAATAAGGCGTAAGTTGCTGATGTACCTAAAACTCTACAACAACCACCCAACCTGGAATCATAAAACACTCCTAAATCTTTATGATAAGGAGTTATGGTACTCATTGAGAATCCGAAGAGGCCGTAATTCAAAAACAGGAACAGGTTTATTGGTGATTTAGAAATTATGAAACTTAGAAGGGTTAATTCAGATATTAGAAAAATTGAAGGTAGGAGAAAACTTTTTCGTGTGTACCACAAAGGAAAATTGGAGACTGTTTTAGAGAATCACATTAGAGAATGTGATTTTATTATCATTAGAGAATCACAAGTTCTGATAATGTTTAACATCACTTTGCACAGGGCACGTACACGTGTATAGTATCTCCTGAACACCAGTTCAATTCCACCATGATACGATGTGAGATGCAGAACTCTGTAAAATGGCCAGAAATGTGCACGATGTTACATTTATGCAGTGTATATGTTGTTCTGTTGTTTCTGGCCACTTTGCTGCCAGAAATGCGATCACCAAGAAGGCCTGCCCTGTCTACACCACTGGGAGGCGGGCAACAGCTAAGCACGAACTGTGGCAGATCTCAACTATTACGTATTGAATGTCCAAAGCAAATTTGGAACCATTCAAAAGAACTTAGTGCCAGCAGGACATCACCACCCCATGCGCAGACTATCTATAGGAGAGCAGAAAACGAAGAGAGAAGAAAACGGCAGAAAGGGAGAAAAAATTGTATATAGGTCAGGACATTTTTTTTTTTTTTTTTTGAGACAGATGAAAAGGTTTCAGGATTTTCTTATTAGTAATAGGACTGGCTATTGCGGGGATAAACAGTTGCAGAAAATGTCTTGAGGAATGCTAATTTTCTCTAAATTAGCTCAGCTCTCGTTTCTAAATTAACCGTCAAAACTTGTACTGAAAGGTAGCACTAGTAATTAAAAAATTAGAAGTAATATATTGACATTTAATCAAGAGCGTGAGTGCAGTGGCACGCGCTCTTTGAATGGGCCGGGATTCAAGCCGGTGACTCCTATTAGTGTTTACAGGTGAAGGAAACACTAAAATAAATAAATAAAAAAACCCAAGAGCGTCAGACCTGGTATTGTAAAAACTCGACTAGACATATCAACATGGAGGAACGACATGAGTTCCATCCATGTCGCTGACCCCTAACTGGAACAAACAGCGCAGGAATATTTATTTTAAAATTTTTATTTGAATGTGTAGACGCTCAGTGGAACTGTCCGGATTGTCCTTACATTAGTGGAAATATATAATCAATAGATGACAGAGCTGCAATGGCTCAATGCATTCTACGTTATATATCAATCAGTTAAGAAAAGGAGGAATTACAGTGGCGAACAAAAAAACTGCATCACTTGAAAATTTCGCAAATACAGTAATATGTTTTGCACTGCATTGTGGGTTGCAAAAATGTTCGAAATGCATTTGTTAGATGGGATATATATCTGTGAATGAAATCCAATAAAAAGATTCTACCTGATGTACCTAATTGTCATAAATATCTTCCCAAAGGGCAAAATGCGTAATTAATGAAAATATCAGAAATCATGCAAATGGAAATCATGACAACCAAGCATACATTTTTATTGCATTTAATGGCTACGACGTAGCCGATTGGTCAGGAGCGTGAGTGCAGTGGCACGCGCTCATAAATAAAAAACCCAAGTGTATTATTTACTGTAAATCAGCAAAATAAGTCCTCACTATTTTGTTGTTCCTCCTCTAGCTGCATTTGCAGCCTTGCAGCGATCTGGCATAGAGTTAACTTCTGGATATACGGTTGCCCAATTTCGTGGTACAATACCCTTACAATGCTTTCCTGCAGCTGAATCTTATTTGTCTTCTTCTAAGCAAATTTAGACGACATTGTGTACTAGCAATTTTCAATAGGGTTCAAATCTGGCTGTTTCCGGACCAGTCGGGCAGCATATCTGAGGTATGACTGCACCATAAGGGAAAAGAAAAAAGAGGGAAAACACTGGTGTAAGCCATTATTAGGGATATCTGTGTAGTGATCCCTAATAACGGCTTTCAGGCACTCCTCCAAGATAGCAATTTAGGTTTCTGCATTCACCATTCCGTTAATAAACTCAATTCGTTAATAAACTAACTTCTGGATATACGGTTGCCCAATTTCGTGGTACAATACCCTTACAATGCTTTCCTGCAGCTGAATCTTATTTGTCTTCTTCTAAGCAAATTTAGACGACATTGTGTACTAGCAATTTTCAATAGGGTTCAAATCTGGCTGTTTCCGGACCAGTCGGGCAGCATATCTGAGGTATGACTGCACCATAAGGGAAAAGAAAAAAGAGGGAAAACACTGGTGTAAGCCATTATTAGGGATATCTGTGTAGTGATCCCTAATAACGGCTTTCAGGCACTCCTCCAAGATAGCAATTTAGGTTTCTGCATTCACCATTCCGTTAATAAACTCAATTCGCCCCACCCCTTTGCTTTTTATGCATCCCGAGACCATCTGACCGGCGGGGAACTTTAGTCGGTGTTATGTAGTCAGGAAGGTATGCCTCCGATTTTCGTCTTCTGACATATCGCTTCCCATCCGAGCCATGCAGGCAGAATTTCGATTCGTCAGAAAAGATGACAGTGCCCTTTGTCCACGAAACATGCGTTTCAGCCCAAGCAAGTCGCTTCTTCCTCATTTGTTTGAAATAAGTTTAAGGCTCAGCTGGACAGGTATTTCGAACGAACAGAGGGGTGAAGTAGAAGTGGTTATATTTATTTTATTTTATTTTTTATTTATTTATTTTATTTTATTTTATTTTTTTTTTTATTGATTTATTTATTTTTTTTTTTTTTTGGCTGATTCTGCATAAGCTTGCTTTCTTGCATCAAATGCCTCTACTAATGCTAATGCTAAAATGCTAATTTGTTGGGTCAACAAAGGCTTCTTCTTGGGCCGATAGGCATGCAGACCACATTCCGAAAGCTGTCCTTGGATAGTTCGTTCACTTTTTTCAATACCAGAAGCCATCTCAAAATCCAGTTTTAGATCAGGAGCACAAACATGGCGATTATGAAGGCATAGCGGTTTCATATATCTTGTGAAAGCGTAGTCACTCTCTTAGGGCCTGATCTAGATCTTCTCTTCACATCAAATTCAAAATGGGAAGCATTCAAAGAACTTATCTTGGAAGCTACTAGGCTTTACATACCAACGAAGAAATATTGTTCAAGGTTTAGGCCTAAGTGGATGTCAGATGAAGAAGGCAGAGAAGAAAAATGCATGGGATACATACAAATTAACACGTGACACAGAAGCCTATGATAGATACAAGTTGATCTGTAACCAAGCTACAAAGGAGGTTAGGCAGGCTAAGGCAGATTACGAGAAATCTTTGGCAAGGGATGCAAAGAAAAACACCAAAGAGTTCTTTACTTATGTAAACTCTAGAAGGAAGGGGATGAATCAGATTTGTCCACTTCATATCGATGGGTCAACTGTTGATGATCCTGCTCAGGTAGCTAACAAACTGAATGAATATTTTGCATCGACATTCACACATGAGGAGTTATTCAGCGAGTGGAATGCCAGAGGTGTATTCAACTCTGGCAGTAAGCTAGAGAATCTTGTAATAACTGAGAGTAAAGTGGAGGAGAAATTGTTGAAGATAAATACAAGAAAGGCACCTGGGGTGGATGAGATCTATCCAGTTATATTAAAGGAAGCAGCAAAGGAAGTAAGCAAACCCTTAGCCATAATTATGAGAGCTCCCTTGGACTCAGGGGAAGTACCCATGGACTGGAGATGTGCAAATGTAACCCCAATTCACAAAGGAGGATCAAAGGGCGACACAAATAATTATAGACCTGTTAGTTTAACTTCTGTTCCTGGAAAATTAATGGAGGCATTGGTTAAAGAAGCACTGCAGGATCATCTAGACAAGACTTCAGTCATAGCTCAGACACAGCATGGTTTGTTAAGGGGAAGTCTTGCCTGACCAATTTGATTGGATACTATAATGCAGTCACAAAAGAACTGGATGCAGGGAATAACTTTGATATTATATACTTGGATCTTAGAAAGGCTTTTGATACTGTTGCACATGGAAGACAACTGCACAAATTGGAGCAGTGTGACATTGGAGGCAAATTGCTGCTATGGATAAAGGGGTGGTTGAGGGGGAGAAGACAGAGAGTGGTAATCAATGGACACTGCTCATCGTGGACTAATGTTATTAGTGGAGTCCCTCAGGGTTCAGTATTGGGTCCTTTATTGTTTTCTGTATTTATAAATGATATTGATGATGCTATATCAAGCTTAATGTCCAAGTTTGCAGACGATACGAAGGTTGGCAGGGTTGTCAAGGACACTACTGACACTATGCTGCTGCAATAGGATCTGGAAAGGTTGAGCAGATGGGCTGAGAGGTGGCAAATGAAGTTTAACATTGACAAATGTAAAGTACTACATATGGGAAACAGCAACCCCAGAGCAACGTATCAACACTGTGGTACTACACTGACAGTGGTAGAGAATGAAAGGGACCTGGGGGTGGTTGTGCAGGCAGATATGAAGTTCTCTGAGCAGTGCAGACGGGCTGCAAGAATAGCTCATGGTGTATTGTCAATGATATATAGGAATTTTTCTAGCAGGGATAAGGAGGTGGTTATTCCCTTGTATAAGGCAATGGTCAGGCCACACCTAGAGTACTGTATACAGGCCTGGAGGCCTCATTTCAAGAAGGATGTAGAGCTGCTGAAACGAGTACAGAGAAGGGCAACAAGATTAGTGAATGGAACAAAGGGGTGCTCTTACGAAGAAAGGCTTAAGTTTTGCGAATTACAGTGTCTGGAGACTAGGCAGCAGCGAGGTGATCTGATAGAGGTGTACAAAGCCTTGAATGGTTTGAGCATGCTCAATGCTGATGGGATTCTTCCTCTTGCTCAGAATAATCACCTGAGAGGGCATAAATTCAAATTGAGGAAAGACAGATGTAGGATAGTTGTGCGGAAATTTGCCTTTAGCCAGCGGGTGGTTGGTAGGTGGAACAGACTTCCATCCCTTGTCGTGGAAGTTGATAGTCTAAATAAGTTTAAGGCTCGGCTGGACAGGTATTTAGAACGAACAGAGGGGTGAAGTGGAAGTGGTTATTTTTTATTTATTATTTTATTTTATTTTTTTTTGGCTGATGCTGCATAACCTTGCTTTCTTGCATCAAATGCCTCTACTAATGCTAATGCTAATGCTAATCACGCTTTAATTTCAGCACCCGGAATACTGTTGACTATGTGGCAGCCTATTTTATCAGAGATAGCACTCGTGGAAAGCAACAGGTACACTGTTTTTTTTCTTTGTGTCAACTGGCCATATGGAATCATGCTTAAACCTCCGCAATACAGGATACTAATGAGCATATATACCCACTCCAACGTTGTATTTTTAGAAACAGCTGATGCAATACTTTGCAATCTGATGCAATAGAAGCGTTATATGACGCAATACTTTCGCTTTGCGACAAACAAAATGACTGTAATCAAACAATGTCTTATACATTTCCCTACAAATGTGACTTTTTTAAGGTGATTCATGTTTTTTGTCCGCCACTGTACCTCTATGATGTCTTCTAGAACACTTCTGTTCTGATACTCTCCGTTGTTGAATTAACTATGCAAATAATTTACATGAAGTCGTCACACTCTTAGACAGAATCAATGATTCAATGCACCATTGAATCGGTGGACCACGGAATTCAAACCCAACCCCAAAATTACATCGAATCACTAATCCAAATATTTGCAAGAAGTCAATAAGTTCCTACTTTAAAAACAATTTAAATGCTCTGAAACCAATATAAACAATGAGTCCATCCTTTAAACACCTTAAAAACAAATGTTAAAATAAAGAACATCAAGTATCCACTAAAACATTAAGGAATTAAAATAATTTTGTTACTTCACTTAGTAAAAAAATTCTTTTTATTCCTTAGGGGAAGGAGGGTAGTAACAAAATTCTTTTAAATCCTTAACTGGATTCTTAATGTTTTAACTTTTTTTTTT
The DNA here is from genome assembly GCF_048544385.1 of Mastigoproctus giganteus. Taxonomy (NCBI): domain Eukaryota; kingdom Metazoa; phylum Arthropoda; class Arachnida; order Uropygi; family Thelyphonidae; genus Mastigoproctus; species Mastigoproctus giganteus. The sequence continues at coordinate 8,639,406 of NC_143580.1, forward strand.
TTAAAAGTGTCTTCTGTAAAGTATTCTCGCACTCAAAAATTTGGGTTGGTGATTCGATGTAATTTTTGGGCCAAGTTTGGGGTTCGCGGGCCACCGATTCCATGGTGCATTGGATCATTGACTCTTCTGTCTAAGAGTGTGACGAAGTCATGTAAATTATTTGCATAGTTAATTCAACAACGGAGAGCATCAGCACCAGTGTGTTAACTATAAAAAGTGGGCTCTAATGCAAAGTTCAGTGTGGTTCCTCCCTGAAAATATTTGTTTTGGTAAAAATAAAAAATCCTTAAAAACATCGTTAAAAATTGCACTGAAAGCAGCAGCTATGCTAATGCCACTTCATCTATATTCACTGCAGTTTTGCTTATGCTGTACAGCTAGCTAACAATAAATATGCTTCGTGTGAAAAATTATTAGAATTAGCAATAGTACAGGCATATGATGCAAGAAAGCTAGCTTATACAGCATTAGCCCGAAGAAAAAACAAAAAAAACCTTCCCATTTCACCCATCTGTTCACTCCAAAAGTTTCTCCACTTCTTCCTTGAATTTATTTTAGCATCAACTTCCACAACGGCAGATGAAAGTTTGTTCCAGAAATCAACTACACTCTGGCTAAAGGCAATTTTCCATACATCTATTCGACAACTGCCATTCCTCAAATTCAGTTTATGCCCCCTTAGGTTTGTAATCTGAGCGAGAGGAAGAATCCCATCGGTATTGAGCCTGCTCAATCCATTCAAGGCTTTATACACTTCAATCAGTTCACCTCGCAGGTGCCTAGTCTCCAGATGCTGCAATTTGCAGAACTTAAGCCTTTCTTCGTAAGAGCACCCCGTTGTTCCTCTCACCAGTCTTCTTGCCCTTCTCTGTACTCGTTCTAGCAACTCTAAATCCTTTCTAAAATGAGGCTTTCAGACCTGTACGCAGTACCCAAAGTGTGACCTGACCTTTGCCTTATACAAAGGGATAATCACTTCCTTATCCCTGCTAGAAATTAATGTATATCATTGATATTGAAAAATTTCAAAGAGCATAGGAGGTGGTGCACGAAGCATTACGCTCAGCGACGTTGAGTGGTTAATCGTTTAAATAAAATAATCGTATTATCACATTAAAAACAAAGGGATTACGTAGGAAATTGATATTGTTCGTAGACAGTAAATTTTATCATAAACATAACTAAAAAACTCACAATTTTACTCAATTAAACGTTTTTCTATTTCGGGCAGGAGGGAAGTGGACTTTCTTTCAGTCATGGATCCCAATGCACAGCATCAGCATATTTACACTACCGGCTTGTGATGCAAGAAAGCAAGTGTATGAGCTAATACAGCATCAGCAAAAAAGAAAAAAAATTACAAAACAATTCCCTCTAAATGTGTGTCCAGTTCCTCCTTAAATTTATTCAACCTATCAACTTTCACAACGACAGATGGAAGTTTGTTCCAGCAATTAACCACTCGCTGGCTAAAGGCAAATTTCCGCGCATCTATTCTGCATCTGTCTTTCCTCAATTTGAATTTATGCCCCCTTAGGTTCGTAATCTGAACAAGTGGAAGAATCCCACCAGAATTCAGCGTGCTCAACCCATTCAAGGCCTTATACACCTCAATCAGATAACCTCGCAGTAGTTTCCAGCCGCTGCAATTTGCAGAACGTAAGCCTCTCTTGGTAAGAGGATCCCTTCATTCCCCTCACCAATATTGTTGCCCTTCTCTGTACACGCTGAAGCAAATCTATATCCTTCCTAAAATGAGGCCTCCATACCTGTACGCAGTACTCAAGGCGTGGCCTGACCATTGCCATTAGCATTGGCATTAGCATTAGTAGAGGCATATGATGCAGGAAAGGAAGCTTATGCAGCATCGCAAAAAAAAAAAAAAACACTCCCATTTCACCCCACCGTTCGTTCGAAATACCTGTAGAGCTGAGCCTTAAATTTCTTCAGGCTATCAACTTCCACAACAAGGGATGGAAGTCTGTTCCACCAACCAACTACCCGCTGGCTAAAGGCAAATTTCCGCACATCTATCCTACATCTGTCTTTCCTCAATTTGAATTTATGCCCTCTCAGGTGATTATTCTGAGCAAGAGGAAGAATCCCATCAGCATTGAGCATGCTCAAACCATTCAAGACTTTATACACCTCTATCAGATCACCTCGCCGGTGCCTAGTTTCGAGACACTGTAATTTGCAAAACGTAAGCCTTTCTTCATAAGAGCAACCCTTTGTCCCATTCACTAATCTTGTTGCCCATCTCTGTACTCGTTCCAGAAGCAGCTCTACATCCTTCTTGAAATGAGGCCTCCAGACCTGTGTACAGTACTCAAGGTGTGACCTGACCATTGGCTTATACAAGGGAATAATCACCTTCTTATCCCTGCTAGAAAAATTCCTCTATATCATTGACAAGACATCATGAGCTACTCTTGCAGCCCGTCTGCACTGCTCGAAAACTTCATATCTGCCTGCAAAAATACCCCCAGATCCTTTTCATTTTCTACCACTGTTAGTGTAGCACCACAGAGTTCATACGTTGCTCTGGGGTTACTGTTTCCCATATGTAGTACTTTACATGTGTCAAGGTTAAACTTCATTTGCCACTTCTCAGCCCATCTGCTCAAACCTTTCCAGATCGTGTTTCAGCAGCATACTGTCAGCAGTGTCCTTAACAACCCTGGCAACCTGTGTACGTCTGCAAACGTGGACATTAAGCTTGATATACCATCATGAATATCATTTATAAATACAGAAAACAACAATGGACCCAACACTGAACCCTGAGGGACTCCACTAATAACATTAGTCCACGATGAGCAGTGTCCATTGATTACCACTCTCTGTCTTCTCCCCCTCAACCACCCCTTATCCATAGCAGCAATTTGCCTCCAATGCCACACTGCTCCAATTTGTGCAGCAGTCTTCCATGTGCAACAGTATCAAAAGCCTTTCTAAGATCCAAGTATATAATATCAAAGTTATTCCCTGCATCAAGTTCTTTTGTGACTGCATCATAGTATCCAATCAAATTGGTCAGGCAAGACTTTCCCTTAACAAAATCATGCTGTGCCCGAGCTATAACTGAAGTCTTGTCTAGATGATCCTGCAGTGCTTCTTTAACCAGTGCCTCCATTAATTTTCCTGGAACAGAAGTTAATCTCACAAGTCTATAATTACTTTGATCCTCCTTTGTGAATTGGGGTCACATTTGCACATCTCCAGTCTATGGGTATCTCCTCTGAGTTCAAAGAAGCTCTCATAATTATAGCTAAGGGTTCGCTTACTTCCTTTGCTGCCTCCTTTAATATAACTGGATAGATCCCATCCACCCCAGGTGCCTTTTTTATGTTTATCCTCAACAATTTCTCCTCCACTTTCCTCTCAGTTATTACAAAATTATCTAGCTCCCTGCCAGAGTTTACTTCACCTCTGGTATTCCCCTTCCTGAATAACTCCTCATGTGTGAATGTAGATGCAAAATACTCGTTAAGTTTGTTAGCCACCTGGACAGGATCATCATCAGTTGAACCATCAATATCCAATGGACCAATCTGCTTTATCCATTTCTTCTAGTGTTTACAAAGATAAAGAACTCTTTTCTGTTTTTCTTTGCATCTTTTCCAAGGATTTCTCATAAGTTGCCTTTGCCTACCTAATCTCCTTTGTGACTTGGTTACAGACCAGCTTATATCTATCATAGGCGTCCATGTCACCCATTAATTTATATGTATCCCATGCATTTTTCTTTTCTGACATATGTCTCATTAGTTCCTCTGATCTCCATTTAGCCATAGTAGCTTCCAAGATAAATTCTTTGAATGCTTTCCATTTTTAATTTGCTGTTGGTAACATCATTAGTTCGTCCCACTGTATAGAATTTAAATACTGTCTCCGACCATCGTAGTTGCCTTTACGAAAGTAAAAACCCTTCCCTTTAACCCTGATGGTAGTAACCTCTTTGAGTAAATCCCACTACAGCACACTTTGATCGCTGCCACTTATTAGTTCCTTTATCTGCAGATTCTTAATGCATGAAGAATCAGTACTGATAATCAGATCAAGAGTATTACTCCCCCTAGTTGCCTCCTGATCATGCTGATGTAGAAAACAATCATCCAATAAATCCACAAAAGCCTTGCTAGTGTGTGAGTGACCAGCCCCCAAATTCCCGTCAATATCTGGGAAATTAAAATCTCCCATTATAAGAATCTGATTTACTGGCCCACTCTATTTCCCTGTACAGTTTCTTATTATACTAATCAGAGTCATTAGGCCTATAGCACACTCCAACTCTCAATGTTGATCGCCAAATGCTTATGTCACACCAAACTGACTCGACACTGCACTGTCCAGCGATGTCAAGTGGCTTCACTTCCTTGGATTTTATGTGTTTTTTAATAGCATAACCCCTCCTCTCTTCCTATCCTCTCTATCGTTTCTGTACACATTGGACTCCCTAAATCCCAGTTCTGCATTCCTTATATCTTTGTGACACAATCTCTCTGATATCCCAACAATATCTGCCTTTGATGTTTTGAGCAGTACCTCAAATTCATCAAATTTATTTACCAAACTCCTAGCATTGGTGTACACGCATGTATACATGCACCTGTTCCTATTCTTAGCTACCCTAACACAAACCATGTGTTTACTTGTACCGATGACTCCCAGCAGTCTCTGAAATACCCTGCATCTTGTTTTCCAGGCTGCTGCTCGTTCCAATAGAAGCAGTGCAAGAATCACTTTCACCTCTGCCAGTGGCTACTGTTAATCTATTAATCCTTGTACTCACCAACCTAGCAGTTTTCCGACCCACCTAACACTGCCTCGATAGCATCAGCAAATAGTCTTGCACCCTTTCTATTTAAGTGTATCCCATCACTGTAGAAGCAGTGTCTCTTGTTAACATGTACAGATTAGGCTGAAAAAATTCTACCCCTTGAGCCTTGCACAAACTTTCCAGGGCCGAATTGATCGACAAGGCTCTCATCATATACTCCCTCCTATTGCCATATACAGATGGACTATTACCTCCTTTTCTCTGCTAGCAAAATTCCTATATATAATTTACAAAACCCCATGACCTGGCAGCCTGTCTGCATTGCTCAGAAAAATTCATATCTGACTGAACGATTGCTCCCAGGTCTTTTTCCTTTTCTACCACCTTAAATGTAGTACCACACAGTTGGTACGTTTCTCTGGAGCTACTTCTATCACTGTCATTACTGTCATTAACAACCCTGCCAACCTTTGTATCATCTTCAAACTGCGACACATTAACCTGATATATCTTCATCAATATCATTGATGAAGGTATATTAGTGTTCTACAACGAGGTAATTCTTCCTTTTCTTAACTAATTAGTGGAAATATATAATATCCCTAAATTCCCTACGTAATCCCTTTATTTTTTATGTAATGATGCGATTATTTTATTTAAACAAATAACCACTCAACGTCGCTCGTGCTTAATGCCTCGTGCAACACCTCCTATGCTCTTTTAAACCCTCAAACGCTCTGGTGAGCAGAGTATCATAAGGCGCGTAGCCTCGTTTGCTCTCAAATGTATTGAAAATGGCGTCAATGCGTTACACTCATGCAATAGTGTGCCGTATTCCTGCTAGTTTTAAGACTAGTGCAATCGGACTGAAGGATGAAATTATTATGGAAGAAGCTAAAAGGCAGCATGAAGCGTACTGTCGTGCGTTGAGGGACATTGGATTAGATGTTATCGAACTTCCTCCTGATGAATCTTTGCCGGACTGTGTGTTTGTTGAAGACACGGCAGTTGTTTGCAACGGCACAGCTTTGATCTGCAAGCCCGGGCATCCCGCTCGTCAGAAAGAGGTGGGGCTGCTCGTGTTAATATTTTCCTTCTGTCAAATTGTTTTCGTGCTGCTTTTATTTGTACGCACTTAAGCATTCATTTTTACATTTAGATTTGACATCTCTAGTTTTAACATTTATTTGTATAAGTTAAAAATTAGGAAATCTAAAATTTTTCGTTTGTAAACATTTTCATAGCAGCCGGTTGCTTCAGGTGATACACATCCTTGAACGGTTGGATTTATTTAATACGTATAATCTTTCATTCTTTTTTTTTTAACTCACGTTATCTGACAGGAATAATTTTCATCTGTTTTTACTTTTAATTAAAGCTTTTTGTAACTTTTAATTCGACTGGTGCATTATACTTTTAGGGGGCCTAAGGCAAAACGACATTTGGGGGCTCCCGTCTAAATTAAAAACTCGTAAAGAACATTTTCAATTTTTTATCGTGACAACAAATTATATGACATAAGAACTAAGTATAAAATTTCATCAAAATGAGTAAAACCATTTTTGAAATAAAACCCAATTTTCAAATTAATCTTCAAGTAAAGTTCATTGACCTTGGGAGGTAGAAAGTTCGGTTTCCGATAAAAATCAATTAAAAAGTACTAGTAAAAAAAAAAACCAGCAATTGAAACGGTGATTTTGGTATGGGTCCCCCTCTGATCGGGGCCTTAGGCTGATGTCTTTTTTCTTATAGGATAACGCGCCACTGTTTAGTTCCCTATTTAAGGTGGTTTGTTTTATTTGAATGGTAGGTAGGTAATTCAGATAACCAGCTTGATTGTGCGATTTTTTATTAACGTTTAGTTGAATTTGATGAGTACCACTAAATGAAATAAATACATTTCATGTAGTGGTTACCGGCTTAAATTAACCATGTTTTGTGCCAGCCATCCACGAATTGAATAATTTAGTGCCCCTGTCGCCATTAATTTTGACTGACCATATAATTACTGCTTTTCAATGCAAGAAATTTCTCCTTGCTTATATGTATAGTAATGGAAATAGTACGGTATTCTTTTATGATGATTAAACATAGTCTTTAATAGTCATTAAATAGTCTCGGTGTTATATTCGAGGGAGATACGAAGTTTACTTCGATTTGTTAAAAGTCTATTCGAGATTTTCGCTTTTGCCCAGCAGTTTAAAAATATTAAGGCATGTGTTAATTAGACTTTATAATGTTCATTGAAGTCTATTTTTAGTTAGCCTAATTGCTGACAAGTTTCAGCCATTTTCAGGATCTAAAATTATTCTTAAATAGTTTTGCATCCCGTAATAAGGTCCAGTTCTGATGAAGAAAGGGACAGGTTTTTTTTGGGGCCAGAAAAATGTTCTATTGGAAGCAGGAACTTGTCAAACAATCTAACAACCTGCCCGGGGGGGAGGCAAAGGTGGGTGTACAGTAGGGCCATAATTTCATGGTTGGGATTGTTTTCTACATCCATTCTTGTTTATGCATAGTAAGAATGAAGAATGGATATAGTGGTTAGTTTATTATTAGATAGTGTTTATACTGTATTGTATTTACTAGTAGATGATTGGTATGTGGTTAAGTTCTTCCCTCTCTTTATAGCTCTTATTGTGCCCTAAAGCTATTTTGTTCACTTAGTAGTAAATTAAAATACCTTTGGGAAAAAAAAGTCTCAAAAATTGTCCATTGAATAGAGTGAAAATTACTAAGCACTACTTGTGCTTGGTATTAACCCCATACTATGCTCATGAATCATTTATTTAATAGATGACTTTTATTTCCCATCTCCTCCCTCAAAGCATATGATGAAATGCTTTTAGTTCAACCTTTCACAAATTTTAACCAGTTATATAAACCTGAGATTTTTCATATCTCACAAAAAAGGCAAACCAGCCTTAGTATATACAACTAAGAGACATACACCAATGCCTCATGTCTGAGTTAAGGCAACTCAGATAATGAGACATTAGTGCAATTTTAATAGCCAAGCTATCAACCTCCATGGTGTAGAAGTTGATAGCTTGCTATTAATAGGTAACGACATTTTTGAAAACTAGCTGGTAACTTTTGTTTTAGTGATTAAGGTGGCTGTGAATTGTACCTGTAGACCAGTAGCTTATTTTATATGTAAATAAGCTGGGGGAAAAAAGGTTCTGTTTTTGCTCAATTTTTAATTTTTTTTTTTTTTTTTTTTTTTTTCAGACCTTGCAGAATCAAAGGTAAAATATTCTCTGTATTTTGTGTATTTCCATAGGATTACTTTTTAGTTTCTTTCTTGGTAAGCCCCCCCCCCCCCCCATGTAAAAGGCTTGACATAACTGAGAGGCATATTACTTCACTCCTGTTGACCACTCAGTCTGATATATAGCCAAGCAGTAAACAGGAGTGAAGTAGTACATGCGTTTGATCTTACTATGGTTCAAGATCTTGAGACTTCTAAATATAATTAAGGACGCTTTTAGCAATATTGAGTACTTTTGTTTATCTTTGAAAGCAGACACTACCACTATAATACAGCACAGTCTTTCCACGGAACCCCAGGGTTCCGTGAGGTAAAATTAAGGGTACCGTGAAAAAAAATTTTTTTTGTAAATTTTGCACATTAAAAGTTAAAAATATTGTAAGTACGTTTATATCTGGCAGATGAGACAATATTTGGGTCAAGTCACTTTTACTGCACAGCTTGTGCACTAAACTGCCTTTGTAATTGTAATTCAGAACCTGCACATTGCATTGACTGTATACTACTGCACCTACCTACCTAAATACTAGGAAACGATGCCCAAACGGCTGTGATTGGTTACGCTGTGTTTGGATCCCTATTTTGCATGGTGGGACGTTTTTTGAATTTTTTTTAATACTAATAATAATAAACAAAGAATTTAAAGGTATTTGACCTTGAATCAAGAAAATTTTTCCCCTGCGGCACATTTATTTTTTTTATGTGCTATGCTTAAAATATTTAAGGGGTTCTGTTATGTTGTACAAAATATAAAAGGGTTCTGTGACTAAATTTAATTGGGAAACGCTGCTGTAGTTGTTTAGTTTACATTTTTGGAGGTTCTTTTTATAAATTTCGCAGTTAAATAACTATAAAAATCAGTTTACAGAACTTATAATTATGCCACTGATGCTGATCTGTCTCTAACTCTATGATGTCCCCATCTCTTATAAAATATATTTTTTTGTGTATGTATGTATATGTTTCAGTTCTGTATAATAAATAACATATAGTTTCACCATTATTCCACAATAACTTGTTTTCGCAGTTCATTGCAATTACTCACAAATGCAATAAACTTATAGTGACAAATGGGCCTGGAGTACTGGGGTCCATAGTTTAACAGATATTTATTTAAAGTATACCCAGTAAAATAAAATAAAATAAAATATTTCCAGAAGCTTTCGGAACTCGTGTCCCTTTCTCAACTGACAGAATTTTTAAATACATTACAAGCAAACTGTGGCACGTTACTCATTCGTCATTGTTGTAGCACGGACGTGTGCTGCCTTGCGCCAGTGATCATCCATCAATAAAACGGTTGTCTCCAGGATTGGATGTATACGCATGCCTTTCTGGCGATTTAATGCCTTAGGGTTGTTCATTATGTTTAGTGACTCTAGCCATAGGCGGTGGCGAAAGTGTCGCGCGTGGTCCACTATCTCAAAGTCGCGCTTGGGGTCAAGATCGTGGTTGGTAGCCCAAAAATGGCTAGAGTCACTAAACATAATGAACAACCCTAAGGCATTAAATCGCCAGAAAGGCATGCGTATACATCCAATCCTGGAGACAACCGTTTTATTGATGGATGATCACTGGCGCAAGGCAGCACACGTCCGTGCTACAACAATGACGAATGAGTAACGTGCCACAGTTTGCTTGTAATGTATTTAAAAAAAATTCTGTCAGTTGAGAAAGGGACACGAGTTCCGAAAGCTTCTGGAAATATTTTATTTTATTTTATTTTACTGGGTATACTTTAAATAAATATCTGTTAAACTATGGACCCCAGTACTCCAGGCCCATTTGTCACTATTCGATCACTTTATGGCCATAATACCTACAACGATTGTGCACAGTTGCAAAAATGCTTCCTCTCAATAGCTCGCTACAGGCAACATTTACGCTTCGCCCACAGATGCAAAAGCAATCGAATTATACCTAAAGGGTTCCGATACAAAGCCCCGTTCCACAACTCTCATATGGATCGTGCCTGCTTTAACTTCAGCCTGCGCACGTTAAATTTATGGATATCCCATCTCCACCATGAAATCAGGAACGCTGACTACAACAAGTCCAGACTGTTACAACATATACAAGGTAAGGTCTCGCCTATTGTATTTACAAACCTTATACATACCATCTGCCATCGGGCTAGTCAGACCTCGGATACCTACCGTTTACGCCAACAGCGCAAGTTCATAAACTTGAGCATAGAAACTAACTCCTTAAAGACGAACACTCGTTCAGACGACACGACTTCTTTCGTCTTGAATCTAAGTAACAAACAACTGTCCAACGAGCAGCTGAGTGTTTTATCAAACGGTATGAAATTCGCCGTTATACCATCGAAACCTCCCATCACACAGCTCGCTATGGGCATAGAAGCCAGTATTACCAACCTTCCCGAAGAAACTGCCAACGAGATCCGATTCAAGACTGCCGCAGTCCTCCGCAACACTCGAAAAACGTGCTCAAACCTCAACCACCGCCAACGTGCCGCCCTGTCATCTATAAGAAAAGACAACTCCATCGTTGTACTTCCTGCGGATAAAGGGCGCCGGACTGTTGTGCTGGACCGATCAGCCTACCGAGAGAAAGCCTTGGCCCTATTACTCGATCCTAACGTATATGAACCTCTACCTGATCCTCCCGTTAAAGTCTTGAAACGTCTGGAAGCAAATGTTAATAAACTTGTCCACGCATGGCTTAAAGATAAGAAGATCCCGACCGCGACTCACCATCTTCTGCGTGGTACTGGCTGTCAACTACCACAATTCTACGGATTACCAAAGATCCATAAACCGGGTATTCCTCTCAGACCTATAGTGTCTTGCTGCAGTGCCCCAACGTATGAACTGTCCAAACACATCGCGAGCCTCCTCTCGCCTCTTATAGGTAATACATCTCACACCGTTAAAAACAGCAGTGAATTCATTAACACCATTAAGGACATTTCAATCCCTGATAACTCTGTCATGGCATCATTTGACGTGGTTTCTTTATTCACCTCGATTCCCGTCCAACAGGCCGTGCACTGCGCCAGAAGGCTCCTTGAGAGCGACTTAAGCCTCCAATCCAGGACGTCACTATCCACTGATGACATCTGTACCGCCCTCAACCTATGCCTCTCTAGCAGCATCTTCACCTTTGAAGACTCACTCTACAAACAAGTACATGGCACTGCTATGGGTGCCCCTGTCAGTTCCGTAGTAGCTAACATCGCCATGGAAGATCTGGAGAAGCAGATACACCAGAACCCACCTACACCTATTACAACGTGGTGTAGATATGTCGACGATATTTTTACCATAATACCACGTGGTTCTGAAACGGTACTACTAGAATACCTCAACTCTCTATCCAATTTCATCAAGTTTACCGTAGAATCAGAGGTGGACGGTTCGCTCCCGTTTCTGGACGTGCTAGTGCATCGCGTAGGCCCACATCTAGAGACCTCAGTATACCGCAAACCCATGTGGTGCGGTCAATTCACCAACTACGGGTCCGGCCACGCTCCAAGCCATCTCAATAGCACTGCCCGCACCCTGTTCTCCAGGGCCTGGAGCCATTCCAGCACCGACACAATTAGACGTAACGAGATCTCCCGTGTGAAGGCGGACTTAACCAGATGCGGTTATCCATCCCATGTACTAAACAGATGCTTGTTACAGGCACAAGAGCTTACTTCCAACCCAAGACCTCCGAAGCAAGTCGGCATATCATCCGCCTACATTCCGTACTATCCAGGAGTGTCAGGACGTATCTCGAAGATCCTGAGAAGTTACAACATAAAATGTGTACAATTACCAGGTAGGAACCTACGTTCACTTGTCTCCAGTGTGAAGACCCCTGTCACACCTGTCTTACGCAGCAATGTAGTGTACCGTATCACCTGTAGGGCCTGTAACAGTTGCTACGTAGGTGAGACATCGAGACGTCTCCAGGATCGCCTCACGGAACACGACAGAGCAATCCGGCTTGCCGAAACTGACCAGTCCGCGCTTGCAGAACATTTTTGGGCTACCAACCACGATCTTGACCCCAAGCGCGACTTTGAGATAGTGGACCACGCGCGACACTTTCGCCACCGCCTATGGCTAGAGTCACTAAACATAATGAACAACCCTAAGGCATTAAATCGCCAGAAAGGCATGCGTATACATCCAATCCTGGAGACAACCGTTTTATTGATGGATGATCACTGGCGCAAGGCAGCACACGTCCGTGCTACAACAATGACGAATGAGTAACGTGCCACAGTTTGCTTGTAATGTATTTAAAAATTCTGTCAGTTGAGAAAGGGACACGAGTTCCGAAAGCTTCTGGAAATATTTTATTTTATTTTATTTTACTGGGTATACTTTAAATAAATATCTGTCAATAAACTTATCTTAAATTCATGCTGGACCAGCTTTCTAATTCTTCAATAATAAGTGCTCTTTTCAACCTTTTTTCCCTCTGATTTCGTTTGTGGAGTAGAATTTGATTCTCTGATATTGAATCTATAGAATGATGACCTGCTCCTCATCTCTGCACCCACGTTTACCTTGGGACTATCACACTTGTGTTAACAAACTGATATCACATAAGGGGATTTTCAGATCCCTATATGTGACAATTGTGTTTGTTAACTTTACCAGAAAGGTTGAATGTCACTTCATCACTGAAAACAACATTTTTTGGAAAATTCTCACTTCATCTATACAATTGTGAATAGTGAATTCCTCTCATTCTTGTTTGTTGTGAGGCTTAATTTTCTCGACTGTTTGCATTTTGTAAGCATAAAGTTTCAATGTATTGCATACCATCCTATGCAACGTTGTTTGTGGTATTTGCAGCTGTAGGCTTGCTCAATGGGTAGATTTTGTAGGATTTCAAGTAAACGCCTCCTGAATTTCCGAAAATTGATATGCAGATACACCAGACCTACCTGCTCCTTTTTGGTGCAGCACGCTGCCAGTTTCTTGAAACTGTTTCAGCCATGACCTCATCTATTGTTTTCTAAGTTGATCTTTCTGGAATTCCTATTGAAAATGTCTCTCTACAATCACTGGAGATTTGGTATCCCACAGCCACAACTCATGTATTGCTTTCTCCTGCACTGCTACCATTTTAGTGCTATACTGTTGCAATGCTTGCTGAGATCAAGGCTGCCAACTGCATGAGAAAAAAAAAAACTGATGTTGCTTTGATAAATGCAGGCAAACCATTTTAAGATACCTATTACAATAAAATTTTAATTGAACTTCATAATCAGATGAATAATTTATAGACACCCTATATAACATTCCTGTTGCATCTTAGTCCATGGGAAAGATAAATAGTTATAGTTTATCTGTTTATTTGTACAGTTTTTCTGTTTTTAACTCTGTTGCATAAGAAAAATGATAAAGAGTCATTCCTTTTTCTGGAATAAAATGACCTGTTTGCTCTCTGCTAACTTTTCCTAAATCTGTTTTTTGGAACTTGTGAGGAGTGTCAAAAGTAAGGAGTGTCATTGGCACAGAAATATAATAATCTATAAAAAACTGAGTCATTGTGACATTTGTTTACATCTACAGTCGAGGCACATTTTCTTGTTAATGTACACTGCACAGATACTGTAAAGAAGTTGCAGTCAAGTGAATGCAATGAGACTGTCGCCACCTGTGAGTAGCTATGAAACTTGCACAGCAGAGTGCAACTAGGATTCAGACTGTACATTGCACACTTCTTGGGATTACTCATGATGGTCATGCCATTGACAGTTAATGGTATAGCTTCGCCACTGATACAGTGGGCATTATTGTATCTTAAGCTCACCAATAAATAAAACTTTGTGTAACCAGTACTTCATTTCATTTTTTGTATGGACAGAATTCAGTGCCTGCATTTATTTTAAATAATGAAAAATTCAAAACCTTTTGACATTTTGTCCTTCTGGGATGGGAGGAGGGGGAGATCCTGTGAGTTACCATTCCAAATTTGGTAGAGATTCTTCAAATAGTGTAAGAGGAGTTAGCAAATAAAATGACATACGTCTTGAATATTATACAAAGGTATTCAGATGTATGCACATTCCATTGCCATTCAGCATGGCTTCATAACAGGAAGAGGCTCAGTTTGTTTAAGAAAGGGAGTTGTCATAAAATTTACAGTATTTGACACAGAGAAATTGCAACTCTTAATAAAATGAAAGCTAGCATAAATTTGTGCAAATGGCACAAACTCTTGTTAGCTTTAATTGATATTTGATCATTCTATTTTTTTTGTATATATATATATATGTTGAAATTGCTGAATGTGCCTTTATGATGAATGTTATTCAAAAATGTTCTCCAAAAATATGTCATAATTCTAGAATTTCTGCTTTCAAGAAGTAGGTAATTTATCAAAAGAAGCTGGCAATGTAGAAAAATAGCTTCTGCTTGCAATATGATTCATTATTTGTATAGACTTTCTCCTAAAACTAAAGCAGCCAGCTGAAAATATGCAAAATTCAGTTAAAAGAGATCAAAGGTCTGTCAGTTAACCTAGCACAATAGTTTTCTGCTTCTTTTTTTTTTTTGCTGAAATCCAAATTTTGGTTATTGGATTGGCTAAGGGTTTAATTTAAGCTTAAGATACTGAATCCATTTGAGCATTTAATATACTAATAGGATGAAAAATATGTTAAGTAGAATTAATGACTTAGACTATATTTGTATATTTATTGGAGATCTGTGGCAGTCCATTCAGAGTAGCTTGGCAGATTGTGGCCCTCAAGTTAAGAACCTTGTTTAGCAATTAATGGGATAAATATTATCTTGTACAGTGAGTCCACTACAGCTGTGACTGTGTATAGTATGTCAGGTAGTGAAACAATTTTATCCTGATTGTCTTGAAGAAACAGCAGTTTTCATATAGCCAATTAGTGTGTGCTTGCATGCATGTATGGGTAGGACTAGTAGGAGTAACTTGGGGGCTAGTGTGTGGCCAGTTTTGGAAGGCCTTCCCCCCCACACACCTTTTGATATGTGTTGGAGTATGATTGCTTCAAGTCCAGTGTACCCTTGTGCAGCCAAATATTGAGATGCATTTCTAGAGAGATGCAAGGATGTGGAATGCTTCCCTTTGTGGACAGTCATGAATGTCTCTAGGTTATGAAACATTGTTTAATTCCTCCTATAAGGAATTAAACAATAAAGGGTTTGCATCCAAGTGGATAATTGCGTTTTTTCAGTATGATTCTACATCATACAGAAAAAGTAATGTTCTGTTCATGTTTTCCATTTATTCATTAAATTTTAGCATGCTAGCACAATATCTGTCTGTCATAAGATGGAGCAATATGGCCTTAGTTGTTAATGCTCCTAAAAACCAAATAACAACAACTGTCATAAGATCCACATAAATTTAATTTCAAGTTTAATTTTAAGTGTATTTTTTAATTTAAAATAGAATAATAAACTGTTATTAGAGCATACATGTTACTTCTGTGTTCCCTCTTGGTCAATTTTTTTTTTTTTTTTTTTCAGTAAATCTAGATGGCACTTCTAAACTCATAGTTTGTTAAAACAATATATGATATCATTGTAGATACCCATAGACAACTCTTAAAGAAAAAACTACGATAGTAGTGTAAAGGGCATCATTTCATCCGTATCTCATATTGTGCTCATCCTTCACGAGTTACCATGTATTGCACTATCTCGAATAAGTAATGCTTCACTAATAGAGGAGACTATTGTTACTTATTCTCAGTGGGCACCTTCACTGTGCTCCTTCACAAAGTGAAGGAGCTCAAAAATGGTTTTATTTTTATTCAAAGTAATTATCACCTGATTGAATGCACTTATTACATCATTCTGATAGTTTCTGAATTAGTCAGCAAAGGCATCCAGAGAGGTGATGTTCAGTTTGGTGGTTGTTTTTCTTTATGTCCTCAACATTCTGAAATCTCCTTCCTTTGCTTCACCTTGAGAAAGAGGAAGAAGTAATCACTTCACAGGTGCAGGGCCATTGTCGTGCATGCAGCAAGAATTTGCTGCTTTTCTTTTGAAATTGCAGCCTCACCTGAGAAATGTGCTGCAATAGTCTTCAAAGCATCTGTATGTAGAATGCAGAATTGATACAGATTCAGTACAGATTCCTTGTGAATCTCACCCTCTTTGTTGAAAAACAAGTTCAGCATCATCTTGATGCTGAACTTCCGTAAACAAAATCTTTTGGGTTTGGTGATGATTTTTAAGTCCACGGCATGCTCTGATGCTTTGTCTCTGGGTTGTACTGAAACACCTAACACTCATTTCCAGTGATAGTACAGTTGAGGAAGTTAGGATTGTCTGGATGAAGTCTTCACATGATGACACTCTTTGTTGCTTCTGCTTATCTTTGAGGCTGTGTAGCACAGACCTACCTTTTCCCAAAATCTATGAAGATTTTGACAAATCATCTCCTCATTCATATCCAACTCATCAGCCATCATTCTAAAGGTCAAATGACAATCTCTTGCCACAATTTTTTCAAACTTTTGCACCTCGGTCCTCATTTCAAGAGATTGACGAATATCCATTTCTTTGATTATCATGAACAACCTTTTTTTTTTCTTGCATCATTGCCGCTACTAATACTATACAATAGTAAGATGTTTTAAGGAATTTGCCACTTATACAGGCTGTTTCAATTAAAAGGCACTGATGTCCATCCTGCTTCTTTTTAGGTTTAGTCTATTTGTCACCTGGACCTTTTTTGTCATATTTGGGCTCAGATTTTTGAATTTGATTTTAATTGGACTGATACTTCTGTTTACAATTTAAGATTTCTAAATTAAAATTTGCATAATCAGTTGCTTTTTTTTTATTAGTGAGAAAATTGTTCCCCTTCTTCAGTTTACTCTGAAAATGCCTTCAGTGTACTTTTGAAATAAATGTAAACCGTTTACAATTTTATTTGAAGAGGAAAAAAGCAAAAATGCAACAGTTTGTGATGTTTTCTCTTTACTGCATGCATTTAGCTTTATAGAGTGAGGACAGTTTGTCCTCACGACAACAGTTGTTTTTATTTATTATTTATTTTATTATTTTTTTTCAAATAAAAGCAGTTTATGTTCATGTTAAAAGTACACTGATGACATTTTTTAGAGTAAACTGAAGATGGGGAATGAACAACTCTTCCAGTGAGGAAAAAAGCTCAGCAAAACTTTAATGTAGAAATTGTGAAAATCTAAATGGTAATACTATACTTAGTCCAATATTAATAATACCGAATTCAAAAATTTCTTCTTAAATATGACAAGAAAGGTTTGGACAAAAATTGCTTAAACCTAAAAATAAGCAAAATAGACCCATGGTGCCTTTTAAGCATAATCTGGATATTAAGAGCTATTAATTAGCTTAATTTTGCCAAAATTTGTTCATTTTAATCATTTAGTTAATTAATAGCTTTTAAGTATGCCTAGATTGCTTCATATTGCTCTACTGTAAGTGCACTTCTAAATGGAATGGGATCACGTTACTAATAAGCAACCATGGAACAGCTTGTATTAGTAGTTTCATAGTTTCAGAGATCATTGCTTTTTTTTAAAAAAAACTCTGCTTCATTCTTTACTTGTGCTATAAAAACGTACACAATCCTGTTAATAGTCAAAATGCATAATCTACAGAATGGGCTTAGGACAGTTAATTAGTTCAGTTCTAGAAACTTGTTTTCATAATCGCCCTGATGAGGTGCCAGCAAGCCCAAAAATGGCCATCTTGGAGGTGGGGTTGTGCCTTATTGATAAGTACCATTTTCTTTCTCTCCCTCTCTCTAGAGATGTGGTGTATGGGTGAGTCATTGTTTCACCTGTGCTATAAAAAATGGATTAAGTCCTTTTTTCTAGCACAGGTCAAAATCAGGTTTAGGCCCCTTTCACATATTTGTACTGCGAAAGTGGCTATTGCCTTCACCATGTCCGTCCTCCACATGTAACTCGAGATTTTCATGAAATTTTATATTTAGTTCTTTTAGAAAGATTGTCAAACCATTACATACTTCATTAAAATCGAACAAATATAAATCTGTCAATTATTATTTCTTTTTTACATACAATTTTTATAGAAGAAAAATTTAGAAGAAAAATGTATGGATTAAATGTAGTTTTAATGCAGTATTGTTAGCTTTTTTAAAGATTATACATGTGTATATATATGAGAGAAAGCGCGAAAGGAGATTTAAAAAAAGTATGTGGGAGAAGAGTAATAAATATTACAGTTTTAATTGTACCAAATGGCTAAGTTTAGAGAATGTAAATCCATTTACTGTATTTACTTTTCACTTATATTAATCACAGAAAATGTTTAAAAATCGATTAATTTAAGTAAAAATCAAACGCCCCCTGGAAATGTAACGCAATACGTTGTTTACATTCAGGTTGAATTTCGATGAATATACATTAATGAGAGGTATGCATTCTATTTCGCTTCCAGATAATTTGTGTGTTATTTTGCAATATTTCACTCTTTTTGCCATATAGGTGGATCCTTTTGTGTTTAACACTTTTTTTTTTTTTTTAAGGATAAGTAATTTCAGAAATGAAAGAGAATAAATAGTGATTATTTAAAATGTGTGACGTGATTTTTGCTAGGAAATCAGTTGCAGTCTCGTAGTCATAGTTTCTTGATCAGTTGTGCACTGGTATGCAGGTTGTTAACCATTCAAATGCACAGTATTTCACTGTAAGAAGTGAACTGGAACCAGTTGGATGCAGCTGACTGAGTGCTAACCAGCATATCCCTGTCCTTATTCCCCCCATTGTCTTAAGTCATTGGGGCTGGGGATGTAATTTGAGCATAAGACTGAAGCTACAGGCTTCGGATTCGTTATGGTTAAAGCAAAGTAGGCTGGGTGTTTATTGCTACTCTGATTAGGTAACTTAAATTTGCTTAAAAAAAAAAACAGCTTTGATAAATTATTTTTTACACAGATTTTGTCAGTTAACTATTTTTAGCACTTTCGTGCTGTTGAATTAAAGAGAACCAAAGCAGCAATTTTATTTTTTAAAAGTTGCATTCCGCCTGAATTGGAGATCCGTGGTTCACACCTTTTAGAGCCACATCTGTTGTTTTTTTTTTTTAAATTCCAATTGTGGGAATAACCACCGTCATTTGCTTTATGGAGAAGTTTATTTACATTGTAGTAATTATCTGTAGCCGAGTGATCAGGAGTGGGAGTGCAATAATACATGCTCTTTGAGTAGACCAGGATTCAAGCCCCTGACTGCTGAATACGGTCGATCTGCCTACCCGCACTGGACCAGCGTGGCAGATTGTGGTCCATACCCTCAACATGACTTGTTGAGGAAGCCTCCATCCTTCAGTGGATTGACTACGGCTACAAATTTAATTTAATTTAATTGTCTATCAAAATAAAAAATGCTGAATGACTCAGTGGCCTTCGCTTGAATTTTTAGTGTTAAAATTAGATATTATTTTTATCACGTTTTCCTTGTAAGCTGTGTTTGCTTTGCATGAACATAAGTTATTATTTCATATTTCAGCGGATCATCACCATTTACACATTTTTTCGCTTTGTGTTATCTTGAAACCCTTGGCAAATACTTTAACAAATCACGCAACTGGAATTTTTAGTGCTTTTCCCCAGTATTTAAATGTCACTTTATATGCACTTTCCATAATTCTTTGTCTTGGTGCATAAATTTATTTGAGATCACCTAAGCTTTCCTCCCCCCTGCGCTCATGTCTTTTGGTTGCCTTACAGGTGTGCGCTGCTATTCGACAGTTTTCGTTGTGACTTACGATACGCTCTTCTTTGTCTCACTGCATCCGTTGCGGCATCCACCCGGAAATTGAATTGCTGCAAAAATGAGTTTGGGTTTTCATTATAATCCTCAAGTTTCACCCCACTGCACTGGCTCAGGAAGAGCGTGATCTTTCTGTTGGCATTTAGTAATCCTCCGATATGCAGCAATAGATGGCAAGTATCAAATATTCTGATGTGTAAGAAACAGCACAGTTCTCACCAAAATAAAACAAAAAATCCGATTTATAAATACTTTTATACAAAGTTTAAGAGATGATGATGCTGAAAGCGTATTTATTTCTGAAGGTTGACGGCTGCTACAATTAAGAACAAATGATGCAGAAATATAAGAGAGGGAAAAAAAAAAAAAAAAAATTGTTGCAGCCTCATGCATGAGCCCATAATCGTGAAGAAGAGAAAATTATGCATCCAGTCAAACGATGTACGCACCAATATTTATTACGCATCCAAACAGACGATGTAAACACCAATATTTAGTATTACGCAATCAGACAGACGATGTGAGCACGCTCAGGTCGGCTTGCATTTATGTCTGTTGAAGCGCGTGTCTCTTGACCGGTTTTCATGTTTTACAGGTTAAAAAACAAGCTTGAATACTTCACTAGTAGACGCGAACTATAAAAAGTTTACATCATGCGAAGTGAGTAGGTGGCAATGCAGGGCCCTAGGCAGTTTTGGTGAGTAAGGTCACAACGCTTATGATTACATAATTGCCGTATTTGTTATACATTTTTGGGTGGAAGTTGTTTCAGATGCGATCGGGGGGGGGGGGGGTGGATAAGAGTGTTATACACTGTTAAAATTAATTTTAAATTTTTTTGTGTTTTTATTATGTTCAGATATCCACAGCGAATCTTCTTCGGAAGCCATTTCTTTAAATTGAAATACTGTATTTTCTTAATGTGAGGAGAAATTCAATTTCTGGTCAAGATACTGCTGTATGTCATAGCTTCAACTGGTGTATCATTGAGGTATAATCATTCAACTGAGTTAATGCTGCATAATTACAAATTTAACAAACCATTTTTTTTTTTTTTTTTTTTCAAATACTATTTAAAGTTTTTTGAATATCAAAGGAATTAGATTTTAATCACATAAAATATTATTAAAAATGTAAAATTCTGATTTTTTGATAAACATGACAACACACAATCCAATTTTACTCATATAAAATACAGTACTAAAATAGGTAACTGGAGGTAATATTTAAAAATGCGATGAGGTGGTGCCCTAGGCGATATTAATTCGTCAACGCCCCCTCCTTGTCATTTTATGGTTTATATGCTAGTAAAATTATAATAATGATGATAAAGAAATTACAAGCGGATTTCTAAATTGAATAAAGAATTATTTAAGGCCCACAGTATCGCTAGAAAGGTTAATAAATATATTTTCTCTCCGAAACGTTGATCCCCCTACAGATTCATGGTGTTAATCAATACTCTTACAAATGCAAAAGTTGTGGGTGGGGGACTTGCAATGGAAACTCATTTAATATCCGTTGCGCAATTTTATTTGAGGTTATTTTTGTTAGGGCCAAAAAAAATTCCTAGTATACATCTGGGTGTAATTGGTTAGATGAAATTTTATTTTCTTTGTCTCAGGCAGAAAATAAAGTACCAATTTTAATTTTTGCGCTGTGGCCCTACACGTTATTTACTGGAGTATTTTTAGTTCAATAGGGCCATATTGGATGAGCTAGTGTAGATGTATGTGCAATAAGGTTCTTGCCGTCTTTAGATTGTAGGTAGCCTCTCTTCCAATGCAGTTTCGAAAACTGGGTGCCCTGTTCACCTCTGAGGGCAGAATTTCGAAACTAGCGATTCTGACGGCACTACCTGACTTATTTTTTTCTGTATTCATAAAAAAATACCAGTCGTTACATGCTCCATAAACCGTCTACATACCCGTAACTTTTAGCTCTGATTAAGTTATTACTTAACAATTCTGAATCCACCCCTTTGTGTCCTGCGAAAATATGCGCGCGTTTTTGTCCATTTTTCATACCGCAAGCCACTTCTTCGGATTGCACCATCCGAATCTTTTGGACCAAATTATCATTGCTGTTTTTCTTCCAAAAATCACAGAAAAAGCTTCACTACGATATACTTGCCGATCATTAAAATACAGACCACATCAATTGACGGTCTCCTTTCCTTGACAGTAACCAGAAAAAAGTTTGCGAGTCTTACAAATCATGTGGTTTTGCACCAAGCGGAGTACAGTGTGAGTGAAACACGAATTATCGGCCCTTCATGTATTGTACCGAAAACACAGAGTGATGGTTACTTGAATATTTTTGCGATCCATTCGTTATTTGCAGACATGGTTTGGGGAACGTTTGGTGTACCTCGTCCCCCTCTCTTGGATATCCAACTTCTGAATCTCAATCCAGTGGGATAATCACAGATCGTTTATGAGGAACTGAAAAGGCTGCCCAAGGTCCGTCACAGTGAAGGGATGCTCAGTAGGCAACAAGGGACATACTTCAGGGAGGTTTTGGCGCATTATAGCCTTAGTCGCTAATGCGCCAATAAAACCCAAGCAACAAACAAACAACTTCTGGGAGTTTTCGTCCAGTTGCTTGGTTGTTTTGGGTTTTAGGCGCATGAGACTTATATCGCGCCTTTGTGTATTATGTGTGTTCATGGATCGATTTTCATATTGTGCTGGCGGAAAAACCCGGAAACCCTACTCCCTCCGCCTAAAATCGGCTAATTCCTTGATTGAAGAGGACTCGAGTCGTCGACGGGAATTGAACCAAGACCTCTCTAACCGAGTGACAAGTGGCGAAACTTCGTCAATTTTGCCGATTTTCAATGGAGTAACCATTGAAAGACATTCGTACAGGGGACGGATTCTTACAGGTGTACACACATGCTGTGTACATATCAGTTTATTTTATATTATTCAAAATGCCTGGGGAACGTCATCTACCGTATTGTGTCCACAGTGCGATTTGGAGGAAGCGGGATCATGGTACGGGCTGCTTCTCGAGGTTCGGAATCTCGAGCTCAGATCATTGGTTGTAGAGCCAGAAACTATCATTGCTGAGTGTTATTATAATGGTAGCTTTAACAATTTCGTGGTACCCACATTTTGGTAGTTCAGATAAGCCAACCTCATCATGTTCCAGCACGATTATGCTCCATCCCATAGCAAGCATTGTAAATTTGTTTTTCTCAAACCTGCTTAGAGGAAAGCAGATATGTGTGTGTATAGGTAGGGCGACCCCTAGTACTTCCGTTCAAATCCGCCACGTTTCTTCGTTAGTTTAACAGACTCTGCAGAACAAGCAGGCGTGTAGTAGTGTAACTTTCGTGTAGTTAATGCATGTTGTGTTGTGGTGGCTGCCCAGAAGTAGCCATCACCAGGAGGAAAGCAAAGTCCGGCTCAGAGTGCAGACTTGAATTCGATGAATACTTTGGAATGTCTGATCACGGCGCGACCAGTACGTGCTTCTGAAGCTTTAGCGAAGACTGCAATGAAGGAAAGATGGACAAATTCCTGCGTCAAGACGATCGATGCTGTCAATTTGGAGCAAAAGATGAGCCAATGCGTTATATTTATTTGTCAAAACTTGTTTTTCCAAACGTGATAGTGTCCAAATACTTTTGGTAACCCGTGTATATCTTAAGCTAAAAACATTAAGTGAGACCTCAACTGTCTGCTATTTATATTCGTGGGCAAGTGAACTGTATCGCCTCGCATAAAGTGTATTTGCAAAAATGCTAATACTAAAATTCCCAGTACATTTAATTTTAGAAATTCCTGTAGTCTCCATCTTGGAACTTGTACCATGTTTGAGCCAGGCAGCTGTGTATTGCATCTTTACTGTTGATATGAAGATTACCAAGTAGGCAACAGTGTTATCGCTCGTGCGTTTAAAATTGGCAGTGGTTCGGAAAAAAATAAAATAAACAAAAGTTTAAAACTGTTTCACTAACAAAGCGCTTTCATTTTGCCACATACAAAGTGCTTACTGTTTCTGGCGATCGCTATATCGGATTAGTTTCTTTTTAATTTTACCCTTGCCGGCGTTGAAGGCCGTGACTATGTTTAAAGATGCCATTAAGATATCAGGGATAAACTTTAGAGACTTGTAGTCCGATATGCGTTACCATATTTCGTTAACACCCGTATCAAGTACTGGTGTTTATTTTACTACTATAGGATCGATCAAAGCCACGATTCACATGCAAATAAACAAAACAGAGTACTTTTGACTAAACGTGATGTTTTAATGGTTTTGCTAGAAATTCGAGTGTAAGTTGTATTTCACTGAATATAAAGAAAAGCTTGTCTTATACCCTGAAATGTTAAAATGGCTAAGTAGATTGTTTTTTTTTTTTTTTTGTTTTGTTTATCACTGAATTCCTCAGTGATAAATGGCTTTAGCACTAAGCCAGACAGCCCTGAATTTGGAAACTTTTTTTTTTTTCCCCAATCTAAACTTTGAACGTGGCTATCATTAAGAAGTTTATACTGTTTAAATAAATACGAATATAGCAGCTTTTATCTACCTGTAGGTCGCGATGCACTGGTGAGCCGCATAAAATTTTTGATAAAGCTCAAGGAAAGCATTGAAAATATAATATATATAATAATTAAACATCGGATTAAGGATAAAATAGGCCCCAGGCCATATTTAAATTTTAGGCCCCTTTAATATATACACTGGAGTTCAAAGAAAGTGCAACACCCCTTAAAATTGTAATTGTCGTCCGAATAATGTAAGTATATGGCAGTATTTCTTACAGATTGCATCAGATAAGATTGACACGCGTAGGTGATGATGTAATATTGCATCAGCTGTTACTTTCAGCTATATAAGCACGCTCTGCAAGAGTTGCAGTCATTCCTTGTTTGTCTCAGGATGGCGAGTTACGTGCAGTTGACGCCACGAAGAAAGAGTGCTGTTGTTTTACGTGAGGAAGGATGTTCTTCCCGTCATATTGTTTATATTGTCTTGTAATCAGTCGACAGTGAGTAGATTTCTTTCCAAACTCAAGAATACTCGTTCTGCTGATAGAAAAAAAAAGGAACCGGACACAAACGAGTCTCTTCAAAACGCGGTCCAAAACAGGACCGCGTTTTGAAGCGCTTATGCCTTAAAAAACCGTAAAGCTTCTTCGTCTGAGCTAAAAAGAGAATGGGAAGAACATACAGAAGTGGTAGCAAGTGCAGTAACAGTCAGAAGACGCCTCTTCAAAAATGGACTTGTAGCCCATCGTCCTAAGGAGAAGTTCCTCCTCACACAAAAAATGAAAAAGGCCCGATTAATTTGGTGTAAGGAGCATGTCAAATGGATCCCCGAGCAGTGGAAGTCAGTTATTTTCTTGGATGAGAAGAAATTCAACCTGCATGGCTCTGATGGGAGACAAACGATTCGCCGTAGACGTGGTGAAGAATACCATCCAGACTGTATGGTGTCTACGGTGAAATTTCCTACCAGCCAAATGATATGGGGGTGCATTTCATATCGCGGAGTAGGTCACCTGCAGTTTATAAAAGGTTCCGTAAAAGCCAATGTATACCTGGCTATATTGGAAGGCAAATTTCTGTCAACCATTAGAGACCATTTCAACCTGCCGAGTAACTGCATCTTTCGGGACGACTCTGCTTCTTGTCATCGAGGGCGAAAAGTGTTAAGTAGGCACTTCTGTAGTTACTTTAGCTTCATTTCTGCATTAGAGGTTCGACAGTAATGTGTTTACATTTGTTACAGGTGAAAAAATGGTTGCAAGAACGGTCCATTGAAACTGTTAGCTGACCAGGAAACAGCCCGCACCTGAATCCTATAGAAAACTGTTGGCATCGTGTGGAATCTGCAGTTGCCGGAAAGAAACCAAAAATCCTTCGTGAACTTCAGGAAGCCATAATTCGTGTTTGGAACCACGAACTATCAGTTGATTATCTTCAGAAATTGATCTTGTCAATACCTCGATGGTGTGCTGCTCTCATCAGGGCCAGAGGCGGTTCAACAAAATATTAGTTTTCACCTGGTGAACGTTTCATTTTGTTTTTCACTTAAAATGATAAACTGAAGCAAACTGAGGGCTTCTGATAACCTTTCAGCCATAATTGTCGTGTTTACCAAAACTGTTGTATAAAGGTTGCAAATACTCATTTTGGAATATTTTGAGAGCACCTGTCAAATATTACTTAGCTTTGCCTTAACTATTAATAAATGTCATTTGTTTATATTTTTATTTGTGATGCTACTCATTAATGTAACATACCATCGCGGGTTAGAAATGTGATGTGAAATTCCTAGATGATGCATTTTCTTTGAACACACACGTGTGTGTGTGTGTGTGTGTGTGTGTGTGTGTGTGTGTGTGTGTGTGTGTGTGTGTGTGTGTACATATATATAAACTATTATTATTATTGTTAGAAATTTTTATCACTACTTTAGAAAATATTTATACTGAAAATGAGACCCTCTTTGGGTGAGGACCATGGCCGTTTTGGCCGTAGCGTTAACACTGCTCTGCATCGGATTATATGCACTAAAAACTTCATATATGCACTACAATTTTTTCATTTATTACAATTAATTGAACCACAATTTCTTTGTATTCAGTACGTTAAAATAATAAAACCGTTAGGAAAAGTTTTAAACATCATTTTTTTTTTTTTTTTAAGTTTTCCCTTTTCAAACTCACACTTAATTTTTGTTACAATACACAATAATATATTTGTCAAAATGATTCATTTTAAATTTGGCCCTCGTGGATAGCGCAGTTAATAGAATCGCCATCCTACCCACACCGGCTGGAAAAGATCTCAGTTCGAGTCCCGTTGATGACGTGAGGAATTTTTATGGCCCTTTTTCACAACGTGCCTGAGTTAGTCGGTCTCAGGCGAGGGTAGCATGGTTTTTCTGCCTAAAACTCGGGCTTTTCTTTCAGCAAACAGCAAATCGACCTCTAGAACACACACAATTTACAGACAGTATATACACACAAGCAATATGGCCTCAGTCGCCGATGCTCCTAAAGCTATACTACAACATTACTTTTGAAGCGTTTACTTGAAATGGTTGTTGTGGTAGGGTTTTAAGAGCAGTACGACTACGGTCATTTTGCTCTGTGTATATTGTCTGTAAATTGCGTATGTTCTGTTGTCGATTTTCTGTTTGCCGGACGAAAAACCTGAGTTTCCGGGATTAAAAACCATGCTACCTTCACCTGAGACAGACTAACTGAGCCAAGTTGTATAAAAGGCCCATAAAAATTCCTCCTGTCATCGACAGGACTCGAACTCAGGTGTTTTCCACCCGATGTGAGGAGGACTGCGATCCTACCAACATTTCAAGTGCCCTTGTGTTACCCACGAGGGCACTTGAAATGGAAGTTCATTTATAAATTCATTTATTTTCCTCAAAGTGTGAAATTCTGAGTACTTATCAAAAACATTATTGTATTTTTTTCTTCTATGCTTCCAGGCATGGTTGAAAGTTGAAATTTAGCATTTTCCATCTTCCCAATTGCACTGCTCAAAGAAACGTTTGGCGTTTCACACATTTGAAGTCCTGTTATACAACTAGGTAACCAGCTGAAATAGGTCTGGATGAACAATAAATGTTTTCTAGCCAAAGAATCAGAAAGCGTTGCCCCTGCACTACCATTAGTCGCTGAACGCATACTATTCTAGGAATCAAGGAATTCTTTTGTAGATTCAATATTTTTAGCATAGAACACCTCCTCTTATAAGCATGTTCCCCATCTTGTGAGAACAGATCAGGTGGGTAGCATATTTCTGGAAGTTGCTAATTCGAAGGCGCTTTTAGCAAAATATTTTTTATACTAGAAATAAGCTTAATTTCACCAAAATTCTCCCGAATTGCCTCTGCCATCCTGTGTAAACCAAGAGCTGAGCAAGTAATGTGGATAGAAAATACGAAGCAGCGTCACTAACAAAAATGCAACCTCTTGGGTTAATTCTGGCCATAATAACTGCAAATACATTACAAAATCATGCTATTGTAGAGTAATTCACATTTTGGCCCTTGGACACCTCTGGGCAGGGAAGCCCTTGGGTGGGCTTCCCTGCCCAGAGGTGTCCAACCTTTTGGAGGGCCTTACAAGCAAGTAAATACGGATGCGATGGTTCTGCGTCTAATTTTCCATTTATGCAATATACCGACCACAAATGTCCGTAGTTTCGTGACTTCATCGACGGCCATCCAAATATAGTTTTCTCTAATATCTCGAGGAATTTCGCGAATAATGTCGTCATAAATAGCGCTAAGGTAATTCTTTCTCAAGGTAGATTCGTCTGGAATATTTCGATTTTTCAAAAATTGCTTGAAGACTCGATTACCAGGGCGAGACACAAATCCTTTGAAAATCACTTTTCTCTTGAAAGTGCATAGCTTGGTTAAAAGTGACTACTCTGGAAATTTTTCCTTTCCTTTGCATGGAACATTCTTTTCGCAAACAACACAGAACATAATGTGTGGAATACCTCATCTGCATTTAATATCTCACTTGGGGTAGGTTCTTCTTGCTGGCACTCCCCTGGAGTGAATGGTGATACTTCCTTCCCATGCCCGGGTAGGAACAGGCTATCTTGCAAACCCTCAGGTGTGGGATAACTGTGCACCTGTTCACATTAGGGTCAGGTGCCGCTAACATCTTCGTATGTGGGATGCCAAATGGCGCTCCTCTTTTCAGAGTTCTCTGCCCTGCAAACTTTTACTTTCCCTGGGCTTGGGTGGGCTTCCCTGCCCAGAGGTGTCCAACCTTTCGTTCCTTCCCTGCCTCCCTCATCTGGAGGACGGCTTTCCTCGTCCTTCCATCTTCCTCCCCGCTTTGACTCACTCTCCCACTATCACTCTTGCTCACACTTTTTTTATGGACTCCGCCAAGAGGCTCAGGCTACCCTGACAGAATTTTTGTCTTCTGTTTGTAAATACCGTTTCTAAAATGATGGATTTTTTTTTTTTTTTTTTTACGGTTGGATGGGTCTCGTTATACAAAAAAGGTTGAGAAACTCTGGGGTATTCAGTTTTAACGTAATGGATGTTTTCTTATGTGAACGAGTAATTTCAATACAAGAACGATTTTTATGCAAATTAGTTTTGCAGACAATGCTGATTTCTCTTCAGATTAAATTTTTTTTAGTAATAAACAACGTAATGTAATTGTAGGTCGATAAAAGAGACCCACTAGAGTTGATTTATATTCTGCTTAAAGTTTGCACTTCACCATGGAAAAGAAATATGTTTAATGATTTTACGCTATTGTTTCGCTAATTAGCGGTCGAGAGACTTGTAACCCATACAAACAAGCTAATGAATTCCTCGATTTAATGCAGTTTTTTCCCTTTTTATTTTTTCGCAGGAAGGAGCAATGTTTATGCATAGTTGTGTATCCTCACTTCGATTAAAGCCCAGAGCTATTCTTTCTAGATAGTTTTAATTACCATATTTTCCGGACTATAAAACTCACTTTTTTTGAAAAATGTCGCCCAAATTCCCCTTAGTCCTATGGGCTGAAAGTATATATTAGGTGTACGCAGTGATAGTTTTGTATATATATCAGACTATATTATTGTTTCCTACCACGTCCAAGTAAAGCCTTTTGCATGTCTTATTAGAACTTGTCCTTTCTTGCCAAGAAAAACGATCGGTAAAACCGTGCTTTCTTTTCGCTTTTCAAGAAATATGGAAGCGGCCATGACCTTGATAGCACTGAAAGTGGAAAGTTAAGAACATAACATCGGTAATGACGAGTGTGACTGCCGAATTTTGAGATTCTACAACGAGTAAATTCGTACTACACCAATATTTTATATAATAAATATATTTTATCACACAATTCGGCTTCGAAAACGCCAAGTCTCCTTCTTGGGTACGTCTTATAGGCCAGAAAATACGGTATTTAGAAGAATGATAATTCTTTTTCCCATTGTAAAAATGATGAAGGTTTAGAAGGCACAAAAAATTGACCTTATAGGTTACATAACCTTGTTAAGTGGCGATTGGAATCTAAAAAATAATTTTTTTTTTCAGCGCCTACAGTCGATGGAAAATTAAACAACAAAAAAAAAAACTTGTCACAGTGTCACGAAAAAAAAGTGCTATACTTTGAAGGATTTTTTATCCTTATAAAGAAAGGGGTTACTGTCTAACCATGATGCTTTATGAAGTTACACTTTCTAGGAGCAGTCTAGAATTACGAATGATTACGCACGTGACAGCCAAATTATTTAACCCCCACAGTACTAAAATAAACTCCGCCCCCCACTCCCACCAAACAAAGATTCAGTCACCAACATAGGAAGCAATAACAAGAACTTTATACTCGTTGGTGTACTATTTCAGTTTATAAAGTAAGTTTGTTTTTCAACTGCAGTTTATTCCCAAGTTTTCTTTGGTGCTAATGCACAGTTAAGTCTCCAAGGCAAACTCAGTTCCCAAGTTCACGTACTGGGTAGCGAATATTTTCTTTGTCTATTCGCAACTTTCGCCAGATGTTTTGCTTCTGGGAGCTCAAATATTGACGTATTTTTCATTGATCGCCCTGGCACCTGTTTACCAATGCTTTGTGTTAACGTGGTCCGTATCGATGTACAGTACATTTTTGCCTTTCGAATTCACATAACAGAAATAGTTGCCAAAGCAAAATGATTATTTTCCTTCCCTGATTACCTTCATCTCGTTTGTTGCCAAAAAAATTCATTGTAGGCCATTTAAGGAACTGAAATGGTCAGGCGAATTAAAAAAAAAAAATACTCATTGATTTCTCCCCCCCCCCCCCATGTTGAAAAAGAGGCAATAACTTTTTTTTTTTTTTCCCCTATGAAAGAAGGAAAAACTCGTTTGGTAAGTCAGAACCCAACATGAACTTGTGTTCTCGAACACAATAAACCTCCCAGAACTGTCTCCATAATTGCAGGGATATATTTGCTGGAAAAACTTCGAAAAACTAGGAAATTGTCTTTTCCTAACCACTCCACGTAGTGGTTGGGTGGTTTTTTATTTATTTTTTTTTTTTTATTGATTGATGTCGAAATTACCCTTCCACAGCTGCTGTACCCAATAGCTACAACGGTTGTATTTCTTTTTCTCAATTAATGGCCACGTTCAGAATAAAGTACTTTCGTTTGCTGTTCCTTCTATATTTGTTGGCAGAGTCAAAACTTCGTGTTTTAAGGAACACGAATATATAATAGTTACCAAGAATTTAGCTTCATGTCAGCTTTCATTATAACGTTTATACGAACTTCAAAAAAAAAAAAAAAGTACTACAACGTGGGAAACAGCCTGTATACGCATATACAGGCTATTTCAAAATTGCACTGTGAAGGAAAAAAGTTCCTATAAAAATGTCTCAAGTCTTTATTTCCAAGACATTAAAAATTAATTGTAAAATACAAAACCATGTAAAGCGGTAAAATATTTTGTTATAAAAATATGACTGTGTAAAACGGGCTTTAAACACTTCAAAATATACTTAGCAACACCAACATTGTTCTGCCGCATGAATCATACCAGTTTCTCAGTTGTGAATAGCCAATGTGGCGAAGTCCATATTGGCATTGCCAATGTGTCTTACTTGAGTTTAAAGTGCCACGATAACCATCTCCTTGTTTATAGTCCAACATTTAGGAGATACCATAAATCTTTACTTTTGCCGAGTTAACTAATTGGTTTTAGTTTATGGCAAGACATAGGATATGAATATATTTTTCTTAGCTACTCATTTTACAATGTACACGTGATCCTCAATTTCTCAGCCATGTCCTTGTTACAGATCAATCACGTTTTACAAGAAATGGAATTCTCAATCCTCACACCTGGGTCGAAGAAAACCCGCATACAATTGTCACTGTTTATTATGAACATAATAAGCACTGACAATTTCCTTTAATGCTTGGTGTGGTATTCTTATTGGTCTTTTTTGTTTCCCACCAAGAGTTTCAGGAATGGCGCCCTTGTAGGTAGCACAGTTGGTATAAACATTCCCCCAGACACTGATGGGAAAGACCTGAGTTCGAATCCCGTCAGTGACGCGAGGAATTTGTCTTTTTCACAACGTGGCTGAGTTAGTCGGTTTCAGGCGAAGTTAGCATAGTTTTTCGCCCAGAAAACAAAACTTCGACCACAGAACACACGCAGTTTACAGATATGGGCTTGTCCAATTTTTAATGAACCGAATTGATTGTGGTCCGTTTTTCCAAAGCATAGAAAACTGTCAAAATCACTTTGTTGGCAGATGCTTTCAATTATTATCCATTATCCTACTCCCTCGCGGTAACACAGTCTGTAATGTAAATGAAGTGTATAGAATACACTTAATTTACAGACAGACTGACACCTCATGGCCTTAGTTGCTTTGGCTCTTAACTCACACATTATCCTGCCTGCTGTAGGAGTGCCAAGTCCCAGCACAATGGGTATTAGAAGTCTGGCGAATGGAGGTAGGGGTCGTCTGAGTAGTAGTCCAGAACTAAAACTGATCATATTGCTGTGATATGAGAGCACAGAAGACAACCATGTCATACTGTATGTCTTTGTCTAATCACTAGGTTTAGAGGCATCTGTCAACATTCCTAGCATCCACACCAAACACCTTTCTAAGCTTCACATGATCGGTCAATACTAAGTATGTCTCAAAGCCTCCATATGCGAATCCCATGATTTTTTATTTTTTTTTGGAATGGAACAATATATTGGTGTTTTGAAAAATTATTTATTTCCACAGCTGAGGAAATATCACCCAGAAGATTTTTTTCGACAATGGATTACCCACCTCAGTGAAGTCATGTCGTACGTTACAAACTTGGTGCTGTTTTTCGAGATGATTGGATTGATCGTGATGGGTTTGCGATAAGGACGGAGCTGGAGTCCCTGATTTGCCAGGATTGGAGACCCATAAAATTGCTCACGTCTCAACGGGACTCGAACTCGTCTTTTTCACAGTGTGGGGAGTACAGGCACCAACTGTTGCTACCCACGAGGGCAACGTAGAGTGAGATAAGAGTACTGATTTGAAATCCTCAAGGGTGGAGCCCACGTTCAAATTCGCTGAGAGAAAGAAGGAAAAAAAAAAACTTTCAATTAATTTTTCTAACAGTGAAAAGATCAACTTTTTTATATGTATCAATTCAAGACAAAATTTTTCCAGTGATAATGGCTTATTAAGACATGATATATACATGAATGTCTCCTACCACTTTACTCCAGTTAATTCTGATGGAAACAAAGACTCGCTGACAGAATGACGTAACCGCATCAAAATGGTTAATACATCAGGGCCGCATTAGTAGCGAACGACGCTAAGAATTATACAAGCCAATTTCCTTAAAAACTTCAAGGTTACGGCTTACGATGTATACATTGCTGTCAAGGGGCTTTGCATTACGACACACGATCTAACTCTTAAGCAGCGTCTTCCCACTCACTTCACCTGCCCTGGGTGACTCATAATATGCAGAGCGAGCGTGAGAAAGAAAAGGGAAATTGCATCTTTATTTCTCGCAGTTAAAGTTATGAAGGCATAAACGAGGAGGGAATAAAACAGAAGTGCAGTCCATCGCATCTTAGTTTTCCATTCCAATTTCTTAGCCCGTAAAGTTTCTTTTTTGCAGCAAAGTTCCAGCAGTGTCTGGGCACTTTGGTTGTGAAACATGCAGGGAATATAATATAATTTCTTGAATGTATAAATAAATAATCTCGTTGTCTCCATCAGGGTTGTCAGCTGTCAAGAAAAACTTTAGGTTTTATGAGATTGTTCTGTAAATTTCGCATGTTCCAAAGCCAACAGGAAGGAAAAGATCTGCAAAAGCCCTTCATCTCACCTTGAGATTGATTAACTCAGTTCCATTTGAAATTAAAAAAAATAAATAAATAATAAGTTCTCTCGTTATGAAGAGAATTTCAGCCCAAACTTCTAATCGGGTGGTGACATTAGTATATTGCCATAGAAGGTGGCTTTTGCATGTCAGCGTCGAGGCAAAGTAGTTCATAAGGAGTGTATATACAAATTTGTAGTATCTACGAATTGCATACATTATATGGTAGACGTTCCATATCTGAGGATTTTTTGTTTTCCATCGCACAAACGGTTGAGTTGGCAATAAAAAGAGACAATTGTTCTTTTCGTTGTCAACTCAGAAGCCTCTTTCTAGGATTGCTACTGTCCAAGAGTCTGATTCCTCATTGGCATCCCGAGACAAAATCAAAGCATTGGCGCCCTCGTGGGTAACATCGTTGGTATAATCACTGTCCTCCCCACACCGGGTGGAAAAGATCCGAGTTCGGATCACTTCGATGATGTGAGGAATTTTTATGGGTCTTTTTCAAACGTGGCTAAGTTAGTCGGTCTCAGGTGAAGGTACGAGTAGCATGTTTATTCGTCCAGCAAACCGACCACAGAACATACGCAATTTACAGACGTATTGTATACGGCGCAATATGGCCTAATTTGCTAATGCGCCTACAACCACAATAACAAATCATTAGCAACAATATCTTCTCTCCTAAAAAAAAATCCCCTACTCAGTCCGTACAGTGTCATTCGCTCCCAAAAAAATCCCGTCAGCAGGCAAGATTACGACCATGATCTCTTGAGTTTATGTGAAGAAGATACTACGATGAACAGCAATTGCCATGTTCAATTAATGTTTACAATGCGGGACTCTGAAATTGTAAACATGATCAAGGAGTCTGTTAGGGAGTATTTTGAGAATCAAGTTCCTGAACTTTATTTAACAGGCTTTCTCCCCTCCCCCGGCCTCTAGAAAGAGGAAGTAAATTACCGACCAAAAAGTATTCGGAAACTTCCTCACCGAATACTTTTTTTAGCATGCTTTGCGATAGTCATTCCAAATCCTACGAATTGCGACACGCTCTTTAGGTTGACAAATGGAGTGCATTTAGAAAATGGCTAGAGAGTGTTACTTATCTAAGTACGCTGTTCATTTGACTTCCTTGAGGAGTAGAGCAAAATATTATGGTTAAAAGTGTTCTAGAAGGATCATGGCTGTAATTGCTACAATAAACATTCCACACGGAAAGGAATGCTTATTGTAGCATTGAGAGACTAGCGCTGATACAGCAACTAATATCCGCGTGCATACTTGTACAGTACAGTTCTAAATACGCAGCCGCGATGTCAACCTCTCTGTGATCAACTTACGAACTTCAGCATTTCATTACTTCAGTTTTTGTTAAAGTCCCATTATATATGGCCTTTGTCTAAATGTGTCTTTAATCACAAACATTTGATCCGAGCGTCATCCTACACCATTGATTGGTGTTGTGTGACTCTCAGATCAAACTTGGTTTTTGAACAGTGCAGCATAGAACTGGTCAGTGTTATATATTCTTCTGGCAACCATGTACTTTGTCTAACTATGGCCTTTGTCTAAATATGTCTTTAATCGCAAATATTTGATCCGAGCGTCATCCTACACCATTGATTGGTGTTGTGACTCTCAGATCAAACTTGGTTTTTGAACAGTGCAGCATAGAACTGGTCAGTGTTGTATATTCTTCTGGCAACCATGTAACTTGTCATCCTTAGTGTCAAGGTGTATATGTGTAAAATTACACACGTCTATAATCCTCTCTGGGTGAAATGGAGCAGTCAGAATCTACGAAACGTTACACGAGGTAATTATACCTTTCAATTCATTTGTTAGCACAGGTATCTGCACGTGGATGTTAGTTGATGTGTCGTCGTCAGTCTCCTGCTTCCACAATAAACATCCCATCCACAAATAGTCGACAACTCCCCTCCTTTAATTCACTGTTTCCAACCGTTATTGTTGTCATTTAGAACTTTGCATCACGAATTGCTTTGTCTTTTCCATCATGCTGATAGTGTGTCTGACAGAAACATTAGAAAATTGCATCCATGGTTCAGATAGCGCAGATATGGATGGTATCATATTTTAGGAGATCGTTCTTGGGCCTTTGAGTCCTCTGATAGAAATGCCACACCTCTTACCAGCAACGAATTTTCTGAGCTCTGTTTCGGATCACTTACGCCTGGGCGCATTATAGCCAAAACAGCTTATGCACCATCAAACCCACACAACAACAACTTACGCCTGTCAATTTTCCTATTGTTCTTCAGCAGCGATGTCCTTCGTGGGTAACACAGTTGGTTGAATCCTCATCCTCCCCACACTGGGTGGAAAAGACCCAATTCGAATCCCGGCAATGGCGGGGAATCGTTATCAGCCTTTTTCACAGCATGGTTGAGTTTGTTTGTCTCAGGCGAGGTTAGCGTGGTTTCCCCCCCCCCATCCCAAAAACTTGGGTTTTTCGTTCAGCAAGCCGACTACAGAACACACAATTTACGGACATAATATATACGGGACAATATGTGCTGATACGCTTAAAAATCCTACAACAACTACAAATCAGCAGCGATGCGATCCTCCAAAAAGAGAAATGCACCACGAACGACTTCTCCTTTTTTGCCCCATCAGTCTTCCAGATCGCACCAGTATGCATTTCTCATCGAACAGCTATGGGATCCACCATGAGCTGCTGCGGTTTTGTTCTACAGGCTAAATGTCAAATGCCTTTCGTAATCTCATGACATCTATTCGCTCTCGCGGAGGCCCCAACCTGTTATTAAGCAGTTAGCCAGATTTCAATGGCCACTTACCAGAAGATTTCAGCAGAGTGGAACGGGAAGCTGCTTAATTCCTCAATTTCGTGGCCCTGAAATTTTTACATTAAAGACACTGTGAAAAGCTAACACTGTGCCCTCATGGGTAGCACAGTTGGTAGAATCGCCGTCCTCCCCACATCGGCTGGAAAAGGCCTGAGTTCGAGTCCCGTCGATGACGTGAGGAATTTTTACTGGTCTTCTTCACAACGTGGCTGCGTTAGTCGGTCCCAGGCGAGGGTAGCATGGTTCTTCTCCTGGAAACGAGGTTTTCGTCCAGCAAACAGAAAATCAACCATAGAACACAGACAATACACATGGAGCAATATGGCCTTAGTTGCTGCTGCTGCTCCTACAACCCTGCTAACACTGTGGACATTTGATATTCGCTTGTAATTTCAAAATTAATTTTATTAAAAAAAAAATAATAAAGCCTAATATTTGTGTAAGTTGGTGTATATAATTGTATTTTTATACCAGCTGGGTCCCAAGCGAGTATACTGTACTTCAATAAGTGTTCCCGCTAGAGACCCAAAGGACTAAATTCATTGCTGGGATCACTGAATGTAGCTAAATTAACAAATCTTCAGTGCTGAAGGCGTATTCGTTCTGTACTCCTCTTGCAGGTCCCGAAACTCTCTTAATCTCCTTCTACAAGTACTTCTCCATTCTGTTTCGTAATATGGATGGCACTTGTATTTTCCCCTTTGCTGCTTGAATCATAACTGGATATTGCAAATCGTAAGTAATGGATGATTTCTTCTCCGAGCCGAAATGTCTGCCACTTGTTAACAGTTTTATTACACTGACGAGTTTATTGGTTGAAATGACCTACTAACTTGGGGAGGAGGCATCCGAAGTAGTCGGTTAAGAGCTATGTGTGGGATGCCCTTGCCGTATTACATTCATTGAAGTGATATCGCAAACGTAAATTATTCGACATTATTTAATCTTGTATTCCATTCGATGAAGCGAAGCGAAGCTTGTGGTTAATGACCCCTTCCAGCTCGTCTCTGCTCATTTACCCCGTTATTTCTTTCTTTCTTTCTCAAAAGCCATTACCGAAACGATAATCGAGGTTGAGGTGCTAGACTGCTTTTCTCATCTACTTGCGAAGTTCTCACTTCCTCATTACCTACTGCAATTTTTCATTTGCCGCATTGGGCAAGAGCATGGGCAACGCATTATCAGCTACTTTAAGTGTGCCCTATTTGCTTTATACTTCTCGCCCGGCTGACTTTAATGCCAAAAACCATCACCCGCCATAGTTTGTGGCGCTGAATTCCTTGGTGCACCGTTATTTCTTTAAAATATCAAATTGAGAAATGAAAAATTGCATAATTTTTTTACATTCCTTGGCCACATATGTTGGAAGACATGCATGGTTTCCTTCCAGGCAACATTTTATAGGAGTTTAACTCGCCTCTTGGTTTGAAAATCTAAAATATAAAATCATAGCAGTGATTTAATAAGAAAATGATGGAGCTGCAAATAAAATATTATGATATTGTTATAGAACCTTTAAATAGTGTTATAAGTTTTGATTTTTTGCTCGCTGATTACCCTAGTGGGTGTCAGTTGGTAGAATCGCCGTCCTCCCCACACCGGGCGGAAAATACCTAAGTTCGAGTCCCGTCGATGACGTAGGAATTTTATGGGCCTTTTTCACAACGTGGCTGAGTTAGTCAGTCTCAGGCGTGGGTAGCAAGGTTTTTCGTACAGCAAGCAAAATCGACCTCAGAACACACGCAATTTATAGACAATATACAGGAACAATATGACCTTTGGTTGCTGATGGTACCTGACATTAATCTTATGGTGTTGAAACTAGTGAAGGCACAAGGTGTGATCAGAAAGTTCAGAAATTAATATTTCAGAAATGATGACGCTGTTCTGATGGATCTTCTTCGAAGTAGTCTCTTTGTCTGGAAGCATTTCTAAATAGGCTTCTTTTGGAACTGTTAATAGTTATTGATTGTAGTCTTTTTCCAAAAAAAAAAAAAAAGAATAAATAAAATAAAATAAGTTATCACTTGGTTGTTGATGCTTGTTGGACATGGAGGTTTTATTGAAATTTCTCGGACTGTGTCTTCTTTTTTTGGATTATAATGGTGAATTCAGGATTCAATCAAGGCTGGAAGGTCTAAACTCAATAACTGTACGTTTTTTTTTTTTTTTTACCCTAGTTTTAAATGATGCTTTCCTTTAAAAATAATGGAACTTGTACACGAATAACCACATCGGAACTTTATTAGTGTAGAAACTAGTAGCCATGGGGAGAACCTAGTTGGAACTTTTTGAGCCACCAAGCGTTGAGGTTATAAACTAGGTGGGTTTATTTTTCAGGTCGCCCTTGTATTAAGAAGAACCCAGATTTGTAGGCAATACCCCGATTTTAACCTTTATTGACATTAAACATCTCAGAACTATCTCCTCTGCATTGAAAAAAAAAACGACTTTGCTGTGAACATTACTTTTACGATCCATTTTGAATGCTCCTCTTCAGAATTACTTATCGCTTACATACAGAGTGACCATTTTAAATGCTAGCCTATGAAAATAACTTCGAGTAAAAGAGTGCTAGATACATGAAATTTATAAGGAACATTCTTTATTTTTTGTGCATGGTGTTAGCTATCGGCAACCTGTAAAACTAGGAATGCGTATGCTCAGTACAAGCAGTAAGACTATCCCCAACCTATGCGCAATCCTCAGTCGTGGACTGACCACACCTGGTGAGTAATATTTTAACCAGTAGTGCGTCTGCCTAGAGTGAAACCTTTTTGCTTCACTTATAGGCAGACGTACTACTAATTAAAAAATGAAAGAAATGTAACGTTGTTGGTGTCACTGTAGGCAGACGTACTACTAGTTTAAAAACTACTCACCAAGGCCTTTATTAAATTTTATAAACATTAAACTTAAAACAAAATTTTAAAAAAAATTGATTTATTGTATAACTAGTCGTATAATTTTCCAAAAATTTAACCGAAATACATTTTATTGTGCCCGTACATTTGCCCTTCAGAAAATCGTTTTCCATTGTGGTTGTCAGATCTCAGGAGACACATTGAGAAACGGACTATTTTGGAGAACCTGCCGTTAATTGCATTCCCTCTCGGGCTTCTGGTCACAGCAATTTCCACAGAATGGGGTGTCGTTTACTATCCACGGATGAACTTAATTTGCCACCTACTTCCAGAACTTCGTTAATCGTCTGCAGTGGCCAAAGAAGCGGTCCGCTCGCTAATGCATTTTTAAATTAGTCACTTAAGTGCATTGTGGCACATTAAGCATTGAACAAGTCAATAAGATGGTAATGCGGGTAATCTTAGGACTCTGTTGGGTTGCGCTCTAAATGAACGCTGCGTTATTATCTTGCGTGGGGTTAATTTCGGTTGAGTACTGCGAAATGACCGAGTCCGCGTAGGATACGGAAATGTTGGGAGATCTACCATCCGGTTTCAGCTCCACTATTGTTTCTGGCAGTGAATGCATCTCTGAATTTCAAAAGAACAAGCATATCGTAATTAGGCGCCCTCAACTTCCAGGAAGCTGTTTGGTGTACCTTTTGTATTCACTTCCGTTAAAAAGTAAAATGCTATGGAACCTATCGAGTTCGACTGCTGTGTCTAGATCCTCAGCCCGACACCTGGTTTTTTAAACCGATTGTAGGCGTTAAAATAAACGAACTGTAAACTTGTAAAATAAACAAATAGCTGAAGCGATCGTTAATTTGCCAACGCCCAGATTAGGGAGGTGGATCGAGTTTGGTCACGAACGACCAAACGTTGAATTTTAATTGTGAAAACCAGTGACTTATGCCCTTCATCATGAGTTGAACTCTTAACGCATGCGCAGAGTAGATGAATACTTATACCTCTCTCTGGTACTGTTGTAGTAACGCCAGGTAATCGCTCTGTTTGGTACACGTGCTTTGTTCAAAGTAGATGAACTTATAACACAGAGAGAAACAGAGTAGTTTACAATATGTACTCGTGCTATGGATAAAGGGAGGTGGGGGGGGGGGAGATTGTGTGTACAGCTGGGGTTGCTACACATTCGGGCCACCACCACAGTTTGAATAGGGATGGCTGGCTGTGTATACAATCCCAAAATATGGTATCTTAAGAATTCAATTCCTGAACACGTCAAATACAAATTCAAAATACACGAATTATATACCAGTCTCGTTTTAAACTCGCTTGTTTAAATATAAATAAGGCGTGTGTGGTTAATCTGTAACAGTATCAGTGAATTTCTGGAGAAGGGGGGGAGGGAGTTTGTTGATGTTCAGAATTTTATTTTCGTGAAACTTTTATAGAGGAGAATAAATGTTTTCCCTCGTGAGAACTTTACTTAAATACTGTAATGACTGAATACTGTGAACAATAACAGATTTATATTTTATTTCGTTTTTTTTTTTTTTTGTCTCAAAATCTTAAATGAGGTAAGTAACCATGTTTAATATTAATGATACATTCACTTTTATGAGACTGCGTTTTATAAATAGTTACACTGAGCTTACAGAGTTCATTTTGGTTGATACTTGATATTGAAACGCCCTGTGATTGACAACGTGTCACACTAATGAATGAATGGGTGTTCTTCTGTCCAAAAATGGCTCTTGCGTGACATTAACTCTTTGTAGATTGTTGGATGTTGAAGTAAGAAACAATCTCAAAGATTCTTGTTTGGGAAAAGGTGGTACACGACCCAGTTAATGACGAGAATATGAAAACAAGATGAATAGTAGTTTTTATTGCTGTCAGATAGTTAAGGCGCGTTTGTATCTTAGATCTTGGACACCCTTGTGACAGTAGCATACGTTCTAGTGCTCCTCCTTACCTAGGGCTAACAATACTGTCAAAATCTTAATACCGGTATTTTGGTATTTTTAATTTATGAAACCGGGATACCGGTATTCCAAAAACAAACGTTTTTCTCAATAAATTTTGATAGCATTTAGATGCAATAAAGTAAGGAAAAAACAAGTACTGTAATTACTTGAATTCAAGTTATAAATAAACATTTATTGCAATAATAAATATTCTGAAAAAATCATTAAAATACAGTTATTCTAAAAATAAAAAAAAATACATATTGTTACTGCAAAGTAACAATATGTTACTTTGCAGTAACATATTGTTTATGTAGCATCCACACTACCTGCCCGAATAAAGTGAGCTCTTAAGAAACATAAGCAATCGATAGTATGATCGTTTAAAATGGATCTAATTTTGGTACATATTTGATTAGCGGTAGAAAACGCCCTTTCGGATTCTATTCTGGTACTGAGATAATCGTAGACGATCTCAGTCCATATTTTCTAGGCTTTGAACTTTTTTAGCTAAAATAGTTAAAAGTATTTCATTAATTTTCGACTCAAGTTCATCTTTTAAAATCTCATTGGAGTCTGGCAATTTCTTATTTTGGAAAGAATTTGCGGAACACTGATGTTCTGTTTTATGTTGGTCTTCCATGGTTGAATTATGTTCATCATTTTCTGAAGGAGAAAGACATTTTGTTCAGCGAAGTATAATTTTCACTATAGTACCTTTACTGAGTCTGGAAGAGAAGAAAGAGTGCGGATAAGGAATAAAGAGAGCAAAGAGTGCAGTTAAGGAATGCTTCGCATATATAAATGCAAAGAAGAGAAGGACAAATCAGATCGGACGCATATGTAATTGCGTGGCATAGTATTAGATACCCTAATTGATGTTGC
Organism: Mastigoproctus giganteus; assembly: GCF_048544385.1. Classification (NCBI taxonomy): domain Eukaryota; kingdom Metazoa; phylum Arthropoda; class Arachnida; order Uropygi; family Thelyphonidae; genus Mastigoproctus; species Mastigoproctus giganteus. The sequence goes on from NC_143580.1 coordinate 8,681,585, forward strand.
AGATGAACTCGACAGTTACTTTGCATCGATATTTACAGAAGAAAACCCTTCACGTCAATGAGAAATTATGGGAGTGAAGTTGAAAAAAATGTAATTAATGATGTTGAAATTTCATATTGATTTAATGAGAAAACTTTCGGCCCACAGGCGAGTAAAGCTCCTGTGGTTGATGGCATATACCCTATAAGGAGGCGGCAAGTGAGTGCATTGAACCATTAAGGCTAGTTAAGAGAGCATCACTGGACTCAGGAGAGATTCCGTTGGATTGGCGTTAATTTAAACATAAGGCAGTTCTAGGAGTGTAACGGGAAATTACCGACCGGCCAGCCTAACTTCATTAGTAGGGAAAATCATGGGGGCAATGATCAAGGGTGGAATTCAGGATCATTTAGATAGAAATGGAATTCTGTAGGATACACAGCATGGTTTTGTAAAGGGAAAATAATGTTTAACAAATCTGGTTAGTCATTTTGACAGGTCACTCGTGAGCTGGATTTAGGGAATAATTTCGACATTGTTTTATTTAGATAACAGCATTTGACTCAGTCCCACATTGAGCGGTTACTTTATAAGTTGGAGCAGGCTGGATTTATAGGGAAAATCCTTAGATGGATGGCTTGAGGGCACCAGGCAGGGGGTTGTGATAAATGGTTATTCTTCAGATTGGGTTAATGTTAGTGTAAGAAGCGGTGTTCCCCAAGGATCAGTATTGGGACCACTGTTGTTTCTGATTATCTTAAATGACATCTATGAAGGGATATAGGGTGTGATGTCTAAACTTGCAGATGATGTAAAGACCAGTAGAGTAGTTAATGATCGCCGCCAAGCAGAGCTTCTTCAGAGTGACCTAGATAGATGTCCGGGATGGTCAGAAAAGTGGCAGCTATATGCTTTAATTCAGCAAAATGCAAGGTCTTACACCTGGAGAACAGTAACCCCAAAATAACTTATACACTTAAACTAAAGTCAGTAGTGGAGGAACGGGACTTGAGAGTTACGATGCGGCCATACATGAAGTTGTCCGAGAATTGTGGAGAGGTTGCAAGGAAGGCCCATGGTGTCCTATTGATGATTTATCGAACATTTGCTAGTAGAGATAAGGACGTCATAATCACATAAAGGTGATTTTATAGCCTTTATGTGATTAAATTATAAACTATTTTTTTTTTTAAATTAGTACTGAAAAACCGGTATTTTTGTATCAATACCGGTATTTGAATATCGGAAAAAAATGACCGGGATCTCGGTATTGTAAGCCCTATCCTTTCCTGATGCATTTAGTGGTGAACGCTAATATAATCTTTCGTGGCGGATGTTAGGAATTTTACAGAATACCAATATGAGTTTTCTAAAATAAACATAAAAATAAAATTGGCATTATTTTATTGGCAACTGTGTAGTGAATTCATATCAGGTATTTATTATTTGAGATAGCTCGGAATAATAAAAATTCATTAGTATGGATAGAGTAGCCGAAATGCGAGTGTTCAGCGGGGTAACAGGCCTGTTGCTAGGATACCCCTCTCCCCTAGTCACGATATGAACCCGTGCTCTGACGCTGTTTGTCATACCTTGACAGGAATCGATATTTGTTTCTATCCGATGGCGGAACTGATTCTTATTCCAGAAACGACATCCCATATCGGAGAGAAAGTGACCTCTGTCAACCCCCTTTTGTCTGCTTTGCCAGTTTTCTTTCGAAGGTCATAGCGATTTAAGAATAACTTGCTGTTTCAGTTATATTGGAGCTTCGTCAAGGAGAAGCATATATCTGTCGTCTGCCGAAGGCCAGCGAACCAGTCGTAATTATTGTTGAGTTGTTTCTGAGCACGCATATTTTTCCACCCCCCACTTCCCCGCTCCTAAACTCGGCTGTTTTATCGATGACGGTTGAAGAAAGATTATTCAGAGCTGATACGGGTTCACCCAGCAGGAGCTGGGTGGAGGCGTTGTAGTCATACTTCCCTCAAGTTCTAGTAAGATTCGTATTTCGAAAAAAGAGGTTTTTAAAAATTAACCATTAACTCGTGGATTAATTGGTAATAAGAGCACAATTTTAGTATTAGGAGGGCCAAATAACGTAAGGAAGCCGACAATTGCATCTGCCAAAATAAAAAAAATAAAGAAAGAAATAATTCTCCAGTTGTTTGTATTTTTGATCATCCATTCCGTCCTGAACTTCGCCAGACTCTCTACCTCGGCTAGCTTAAGTCGTTTATTCTAGTGATGGGCATAATGGGTTATCTCTGTTATACTTGTAGCATTCAAACGATTCATTCGATTATGGAAAATCAATCCGTTATGTCCACATGCATTTGTCAATGTTTAACTTCAGTTTAACATCGACAAATGCAAAGCACTGCATATGGGTAGAAGTAACCCCAGAGGAAGGTACCAACTGAGTGGCACTACACTTAGGGTGGTAGAAAATGAAAAAGACCTGGGAGTGATTGTGCAGTCAGATGTGAAGAGTTCTGAGCAATGCAGACAGGCCGCCAGAGTAGGTCATGGGGTATTGTCAATGATATACAGGAATTTTGCTAGCAGGGAAAAGGAGGTGATTATCCCTTTGTATAAACAATGGTCAGACCACGCCTTGAGTACTGCGTACAGGTCTGGAGGCCTCATTTTAGAAAGAATGTAGAGTTGCTTGAGCGTGTACAGAGAAGGGCAACAAGATTGGCGAGGGGAACGAAGGGGTCCTCTTACCAAGAAAGGCTTAAGTTCTGCAGTTGCAGTGGCTGGAGACTAGGCACCTGCGAGGTCATCTGATTGAGGGGGTATAAAGCGTTGAATGGGTTGAGCACGCTGAATTCTGATGGGATTCTTCCGCTTGCTCAGATTACGAACCTGAGGGGGCATAAATTCAAATTGAGGAAAGGTAGTTGTAGAATAGATGTGCGGAAATTTAGCTTTAGCCAGAGAGTGGTTAATTGCTGGAACAAACTTCCATCTGTCGTTGTGGAAGTTGATGGGTTAAATAAATTCAAGGAGGAACTGGACAAACTTTTAGAGGCAATGGTTGTGTGAAATTGTTTTTTTTTTTTTTTTTTTTTTTTTTCCTGGCTTATGCTACATAAGCTCATACACTTATGGTTTTTTTCATCACATGCCTCCATTACTATTCACAACATATTGTCTATGAATTGTATGGTCAGACCACGCCTCCCTCACTTTCTTCCCTCCCTTCTGGCTCTTATTTTCCTACCAGCGAGAATATGCCTCCCTCTTTTAATAAAACCATCAAAAGTTTTTCTTTCCTCTTTTTATGGAAGGAGGGAATCCAAAACGTGGTCTCTCATCGATAGGTAGCATTTATGACACGTCAACCGATTGCTATGGGACATTGCATGAAATTGGACCAGAGAATGAGGTGATCACATTTCGCTAATAAAATTCTCAAAGGATATGGAGAAATAATTGCCAAAGTGACAAATGTTAGTACTCTTCAAGCAGAGCAAGTATAGATTAACTCAAATCCTTTGTGCAGTTGAATGAATAATAAAATTAATATTGAAGAATACAGCCGATTATCAAACTTAATTCGAAATGGCCAATTTCAAACAAATGGATAATACAATCCATTTGTTTGAATAAAAATGAGGATTCAATTTTGCGATTTAACCATGCAGTAGGTAAACGTAATCTTATATATGACACTAATATATGAGTAAGTTTTAAATGTATATTGTTTCATTTTCTGTCTGTCTGTCTTGTTTTTTTTTTTTAAATTTTTATTTATTTAGTTTTTGCATTATAAATGACTTTTGCTAAAATAGATGTCTTCTTTGTTGAGAGGCGCTATCACAGCTGCAGCCCGAGGCCACAGTTTTCCATCACAAGTAGACTGATTCGGATCATCGACGTTTCGGATAACCGACTTTCTCACGTTTTTTTTTTTTTTTTTACATATTCTGGTGTTTCCATCGTGTCATAATTGGAGGGTCATTTATCACCAAATTTGTAGTTGGCCCTGTGACGATCGTCGTTCTGCCGCTTGGACCAGTTCGTTCCCGAGGTCGACAGATATTTCTAAAAGATGAATACTAGGTTCAGAAAGTATCCTGATTATGCTTGTTGTCTAAGGGTGTGTTGTGAGTTTGCTTTAAAATTGGAAAAACTGCAAAGCAAACATTTGGTATTCTTCAAATAGCGTGTGGTTCTCTGCACTGGGCCGTACACAATTTTTCGGTTGGCACCGTCGTTTCAAAGAGGGTAGGAAATCTGTCAAAAGTGATCGGAGATCTATACCCTGAATTTCAAGTGATGAAATCATGTCCACTGTGCGAACTTTGATGCGAAATGACCGACGATCAACTGTTTTTGAAATCGCGGAAAATTATTCTATCACCATTGCACCATGTCCTTCCATTTTGATAAACATGACGAGTGTTTCTTCAAAGTATTTACCGTGGTTAACAGAGGAACAACGTGAACATCACCATCAAGTCGCTTAGCTAATGAAGAGACATTTTCAAACGTAAACTGGAGATGAAACGTTTACGCTTGTGATCCCGAAACCAAACCGCCATCCTGGTAGAAGATTCCTCCGCCTTCCCCACTTAAAAAAAAAAAAAAAAAAGCCGGAAAATGTGCAGCAAAACGCATTGCTAGCATTTATTGATTCTAAGGGTTTGTACACTACGAATACCCACCAGAGAGACAAATAGTTAAATAGTTTTACGTTGACTTTCTGAGACACCTTCGTGATGTAGTTCGAGGAAAAAACCGGAAAAATTCAACTCCAAAGATTGGTTGCTTCGCCACGATAATCCGTCGAATTCTTTGCCACTTAAACAGTTTTTTGGCTAAGGATGGAATGCTCGAGTTCAGTAATCCCAGTATTCACAAGATGTGACTTTTTTTTATTTATTTTTTTTTATTTCTTAGACTAGAACAACCTTAAAGCGTCGATTTCATCACGTACAAACAATAAAAAAATAAAAATAAAATAATAATAGGACAGCTCAGCTTTCCATGAGTGCTTTCAGGATTGGGAAAATTGTTGAGTCGTGCGTCGTCCCAGAAGAACACTATTTCGAAAGAGATTGAGTCACTGGTTATTTGGTTGTTGTAGAATTTTAGGAGCATCAGCGACGAAGGCCACATTGCTCCATATATATACTGTCTCTAAATTGCGTGTGTTCTGTGGTCGATTTTCTGTTTGCTGGACGAAAAACACTAGTTTCCGGGAGAAAAAACCATGCCCGAGACCGACCAACTCAACCACGTTGTGAAAAACACTCAAAATTCCTCGCGTCATTGACAGAATTCGAACTCAGGTTTTTTCCACCAGGTGTGGAGAGGACGGTGATTATACCAACTGTGCTAACCACGAAGGCAGATTGAGTTAGCTCAACCCCTTAAACATGCTCTGTTGTCACTATATCATAGTAGTCCAGATTTTTGAACAGACCTCGTATACGATTTCATGAAAATACAATTTAAAAAATAATAATTATAAACGTTTTGAAAGGCAGTGATGTGTTGTACTTGCAGAAAGAATTAAGAGATAGAGCAGAACTGGTCTTGGGTTGTTGCAGATGTCGACCACGTTACTAAGACTTAAATGAACTGGCTTGTAAGCTGTCGGAGTTGCAAGTAGTGGTGGTGACAACGCATTACGGAAACTGTGCCACCTTTCTAATGACGGTAATTTTCTGCGGCAGCCATGGAACAAAGCTGTCGACTCCTCGTGGTAATTTGCGGGTATTTGACAGATTTACGACTTTTATTGGGTGGAACGCTTTGCGATAACGGAGTGTGTCGCAGTCAAAATTGATAGAGATTCTTGGAAAGTAAATTACCTACCTGTGTGGGTGCTTGCAGGTGCCTAATTCAAGTCCAATCTAACGATAACGTTCCTACAATTTTTTTTTTCCCCTTTCTTTCTTTTCCAAGTTAAGATAAAACCGAAGTAAACACTGTAAAAACGTGTTTCTTGCAGTTGTTCTGCTCTTGCTACGAGGTTATCGCATGTACGGCATCTAGTTCACAGTGTGGTGCCCATTTTCTAGAAATAGTTCAGCCGAAACAAACCGGATATCAGTATATGGAGTCGTGGAGAGGTGTGCTTGTGGCAACTTGCTTAATTGTTATCACTCTAAATAGCACGGTTCCAGTTATCAACTTTGATCATGGACCGTGAAATCACCTTTTTCGGTCCTTTAAAATCTATTTTTGGAGAAGGGCACACCACAGCGTACTTGCCGTACAGAACACCGGCTTCCCTTAGATGCGCAGACTTCTTATCAGAGTTAAAGTAATTTTCACAAAATCTTCAGTTTGTGTGCACGAAGAAAGACGTTTCTCTGACTACTATTATTAGTAGGGATAAAATATGCAAGCTTATACAGCATCAGCCAAAAAAAAAAAAAAACTTACCACGTCACCTGTTCATCCCCTCTAATAATTTGTCTAGTTCTCCCTTGAATTTACTGAAACTACCTACATCTACAACACCAGATGGAGATTTTTTCAACAATCCTGCAACCATTCCTGCAACCTGTCCTGCAACCATTCTTCCTCAATTTGAATTTATATCCCCTCGTGTGTGATCTGAGCAAGAAAAGATTGCCATCAGCACCGAGCTTACCCAAACCATTCAAAGCCTTAAACATATCAGTTAGATCTCCTCGCAGGCACCTAGTCTCCAAACGCTGCAATTTGCAGGACTGAGGTTCTTCCTGGTTAGAGCAACCTTTTGTTCTTCTCACTAATTTCCTTGCTCTTCTCTGCACCCGTTCCAACAAATCCACGTCATTCATAAAATGACATTATTATTATTAGCCATATGGTGCAAGGAAGCCTGAAGCTTATACTGAACCAGCCAAAAAAAAAAAAAAAAAAAAAAATTCCCGAGTTACCCTGAGAGAGAGAGAGAGAGAGAGAGAGAGAGAGAGAGAGAGAGAGAGAGAGAGAGAGAGAGAAAAGAATGATGGTATCCAGCTCAGGACCCTGGGTTTGCCAAGCCTATACTCACCAGATGTAAGCCCCTGGAGTTATGAATCTATTGGAATGTAAAATTTATATAATGAGGTCTCCAGACCAGTACGCAGTACTTGATATATGGCCTGACCATTACCTTATACAATGCGATAATCACCTCCTTATCGCTTATGGCAAAATTCCTGTATAGCATTGACAAAATCCCATGAGCTTGCCTAGTAGCCTGTCTATACTGTATCGAGAACTTTTTATATCTAACTGCACAATTACCACCAGATGTTTTTCATTCTCCAGTATCGTGAGTGTGGTACCATACAGTTGGTACGTTGATCTAGGATTACTGCTACCCATATGCAGGACAGCTCATGAGGTTTTGTCAACGATATACGGAAAACTTTGTTAACAGAGAATAGGAGGTGATTATATCCCTGTACAAGGCAGTGTTTAGTCCGCATCTTGAGTACTGCATACAGGTCTGGAGGCCTCATTTTAGGAAGTAGAGCTTCTGGAAAGGGGGCAGAGAAGGGAAACGAGATTGGTGAAGCAAACGAAAGGGTGATCTTACCAAGAAAGGCTCCAGTTCTGCAAATTGCAGAGTCTGAAGACTATGCACCTGCGAGGTGATCTGATTAAGGCTTTGAATGGATTGAGTATACTCAATGCTGATGGCATTCTTCCTCTCGCTGAGGCTACTCACATGAGGGGGCATAAATTCGAATAGAGGAAGGATGGTTTCGGGATAGATGTGCAGAAGTTTGCCTTCATCTAGCGTCGGTTGATTGCAAAAGAACTAGACAAACTATTGGACGAAGTGGACAGGTGATGTTGGGAGTTTTTTTGTTTTTTTTCCTTTCTTTTATGGCGGATGTTTTATAAGCTGCCTTCTTGCATCGTATGCCACTAATAATAATAGTTAACGAGAACGCCCGTGAATAAAAATAAATGTGCGTGGGTATACTTTACGAATTGTTCTCTTTGCGATAACCTGTATTTAGTTCTACTAAATGACTTTCGAGCTTGGTAATGCTGTTTTAATACTGAAAGGAGTTTCTACAACTCTCCTTCGAAATATCAACGAAGCATAATCGTGTGCTTAAGTGTTTCTGATACCGTGACAAATTCCTGTTTTAGGAAATAGTCTTAAGTGTGTTTTTTTTTTTTTTTTTTTTTTTTTTTAAATAAATAATCAGTTAAGGTAGTGAGTAATAATAATATATAATGAGCATTTATTATGACACTAGCTGAAGGACCGGGCGTTACCTTTCGGAAATTCAATATTTCATGTATGACAAATTGAGAACATTAGCCTCATTGTTTCTTATGAGCTAGTGCTGTCATGGATATTGTAAAATACTGCAATTTTTTTTTTTCATAGACACAGTTTGCTTTGTATTCACTGGTCGGTGTGCAGGGTCGGCAGAACACGGTAAGCCTGATAAGCAGGGTGGGTATAGGGGCGCCAAACCTGGGGACGCCGAAATTCAAAATTTTTATTATAATAATATTTAATAAAAGTATCTCAAGGGCGACAAAAACCCTAGGGCTGCGTCTTTTGGTGTGTATGTTTGTAGCACGAATCCTTTTCCTCTTCCTCATACCGGCTAAGTTATCCCCGATCAGAAGGCCATTCGAACTTCTCCAGTCTACGACTGGAATTGAGCCTATTTCTGGGTTCGATTTTGTATCGAAACAGAACATATCTGAAAATTTGATATATGATTTTTCATTATGAAGTAATGTCTAATCCGAAATACACTTCATAAACATACAAAAATAACTTTATATTTTATGAAGGAGAAAAATCTTTCCAAAAGATCTAAATATAAAATTTTATGAATATCCGTTCAGTGGGAATCGAGCTGTTACATTCGGACAGCACACGTATACGGTGACCCGATGGTCATATCTGGGAGTGTAAAAGTTCAAGACAGCAGGATTTCTCTCACAACGTTTTAATTAGAATGTGGGTGTGAGCAGTGGTTGAGTGGTAGCTCATCATTTTTTTTTCCCTTCTTTTTCTAGACATACCTGATTTTGATCTAAAGGAATCCGACTATATTTCAGACGCGAATTATTGCTTTGGGCTCTCCATTTTTGCCGCTTTGATGTCACCCACGTAGTCAAGAGGAGGTGACCCGTGGGCGAAGAATGCAGGTTCGAATGAGTCCAGTTGGCTTACATCACGTTTGATGACTTTGTTCGCTCCAGCTGGGTGAAGTTATTTTCTAGTTTTGCGGAACTGTGATTTTGCAGGAGTGTCTGCCTGCAGGTCTATTTTTAGAGATGACAATTATTTGCTGTTGCTAGACAGCTTTTGCAGCGATGCACAGATGCTCTCCGGTTTCTTTTACTTTTGAGAAATGCCGTCATTGGTGTTACAGACCGTCATCAACGTTCTTAAGTCTAACGTGTGTGCCCTTGATCTCATTATTATATCTTAGTTTTCTATTCCTTCGATGCAACTTGCTACAATGCAGGAAACAAAGTAATGCTGCTTAGCGTTTCGAGGTGAATTTTTAGTCCTCAAATTGAACGAGTCAGTGCTTATAATCAGGATATAATCAAGTCAGTGCTTATAATCATTGCGATACAGGTTCTTGATTAACGTAGGCATTATTATAAACACCTAGTTTAAAGAGTTTTCCATCAATAGCAAACCATAAACAAATGACGACATAACTAAATAATTGATAACTTTTTAATTTGAAAGTGAATTAATATATAATTAATTGTCTCTGTTAAAATCTGTTAGGTGGCGCATTGATGCATTAAAGCGTTGAGTTTAGTATTGGCCAGCGGAGTCTTTGCACGGTATCAAAAATTATTTTTAAACTGTTTTTCTTTTTATAAGTCCTTAATTCAGCAATTTTAATCGATCTTTCGGTTTATGTTTCTTTTGTAAAATATACTGGCCCTGTGATGAAAGAATTTAAAGATGGAAGTCTCAAAAATATGATTATTTCATGACATTCATTTGACCTTGCACACGAGGCCATTGAATTGAATTATGCACTGTTTATCGTTTGGCGAATTTCATACTTACTTCCTAGAAGCGCTGGCGGTCAATTAAAAAAAAAAAAAAAACTGTTGATGATTATTATTTTTCAAATGCCTTTGTAATTTGAAGTGTAAAATAATGCTAGAAATAGTTCTCTCGGCATTTAAGTAAGCCATTGTTTTTGTAAAAACACTTTTTCAGTTCATCTTTTTATGTACGGGTATTGTTTATTTATGACATACGAAATGTCTTCTTCAGAAATAACGATGATAAATGAAGACGGCTGCTTTTAAATTCAGGAACCATGTTTACTTAAGAGGCTCTGGCTTCCTTATACATGTGTTGCACCTTTCTTTATCTTACTACATATCTAAATATCTAAATCTTCCTGGAGGGCTTCGTCCAGGAAGCCCTCCAGTTTTAACTTAATGCTCTTGCCCTCCAGCACGTTGCATTCGTTGCTACTCCGTTGCAGAAAGAGTTCGTATTATCAGAGGCATTGGTGTTTTCTCTCTGTCCACTTGACTTCCCTATTCTTGGGCAGATAATTTGTGCTGTACCAGCAGTTTGTTTTAGGATAACAATTTAGAATACCTTTTTACCAGCACGGAAAATAAATGGAAACACCAGTCTTTTAGTCTTTAATAAAATCCTTGTAGTTCATAAGCCGTGTAAAAATTAAATGCATAATTACAAACACCATTATTATTCTTTTTTAATGGTAATCCAAAACACGAAAAACTGTGTTAGCGTGAAGGAAGTTTGTTCTAAAGAACAAAAATGGAAAGAATAGATCAAGGATTGTTAGGTGAGTTTGAAGTTAAAGGGTGAATGGGTGGTAGCTTGTTTCGCACCTGTTTTAACAAGTTTACAAGGATGGGCTGGAATAGATGTCAGTTAAGAACTGACATCTATCCACCCTCAGAAGAACAATACACATGAAATATGAAGAAACGTTTGTAGCAGAAGATTGAACTTTCCAGAGGAAGCGGACTGAGTTTGCGAGATAGCGATCAATTAACTTGACTGTTCTATTTTGATTAGAGAGATTTTGAGAATTTATTAATTTTTTTAGTTTTTTGTTGGGGAACAAGAAAGACAAAGTAACTGTGTTCTTTTTAAAGTTTTTAAAAATGTACCTGGTGATGTGACGTTAATTGAGACCTCCCTGTATACTCTGGTCTTTTTCTATTCGTTTTGAACAGACTGTTTCGAATTGTAGCTTCTATTGCGTTATAAAAATTCCTACGAAATAAACATTTAAGTAGCCATCAATGATTAAATTTGATGCCATTGAAAAATAGGTACCAGTGTGACTACCAAATTTGGAATAGAAAATCAGCTTCGATAAACACTTGTAAAGGCCAAAGCTAATTTCTCTAAACTTCATAACCGTTGCCATTATGTGCTTTTAATGTATGTAATGGTAAAGGTAAATATAAGATTACAGTAATTGTAACTATTCTTATCTTTAATAGCGTATGCAAATTTTAAATTTATTTTGTTTTCTGTGCATTTTTCCGCCTAATATTAACCAAAGGCGAAACTTTTTTTTTTTATATATATATTTTTATATTCGCAGTAACACAGTCCAGTTAGCTGGTTCTTGTGTGAAAGCCTTCCTCTGGAAACACCAGCTACTGCTATTTATGGATCTTTGCTCGTAAAAGAACTTCACTGCACTTGCTCTTCCGCATCCGCTTTCTGCATGGTACCTGGAAAACTGGGTGATCGGGCCGGCTAATGAATAGACTAGCTGGTGCAGTGTAAGCAGAGTGTTTTAAATTTTTTCCAGAATTTGCTATGCATTCAAAAATTTCCTACCCATCAGTTTTTTTTTTTAAGATTAGGCTCTGGGTTTGCCTCCTTTCAGGGATTATTTTTGGTCTTGACATCACGGTTAAGTTCCCTAATTTCATCACGTAAACCCAGCAGGGAGAAATTAGTAAATACGTAAGCGTATTTTCTAGCAGGCGATTTAGTACGTGACTGCTGTTTTAAAGATGGCCCCACCAGTTTTCCTCATAGCAGAGAGGACGCGCTCTGAATTCAGAAGATGGAAAATTTTTATTTTTCAAGGTCGATTAGTTTTTTAAACAGTGGTATGTTAGGCTTAGAGGATAAGATAATGTCAAAATTTCATTTACAAATATTAGGCCGCTTGAGTTGCAGTCTTAATGTCTTTGTTTCAAGCTCTTTCATAAATATCTGTCGAATAAGATTAGAGCAATGTTCATCTCTTTCCCCCCCCCCATAACATTTTTCGGGTGCGGAACCCATTTGCCAACGCTCCTTCCACAGAAAGTAGTTCTGCATTATGAAGGGAAGTGTGGGCAACTGACATGAAAAGACAGCACTAACTAAAGTCTAAATTTTGTATATAAGAAATACAAGAAATTGTTTCAAAGAAAATTTCGTCTATTAAATAATATAAATTTTATTTTTTAAAATTAAATTGTTTCAAGAAAAGATCCTGATTGGACGATTGAGATAAACCCCGCCCTTCTTACAGCATTAAAAGTTTAATTAAAATGACATTAAAATATTTTAATTAAATTATTTATTTTAAATGCAGAGAATGGTATAAGTATATTTGGGTCTAACGGCTCCTGGGATTACTCCCATCTCCGCGTATGTACACTGTATCGGACAAGCCAGGGATTTAAAAGTATATGGGCTATATGGTATGTAGCATGTTGTACCCTTGTTCATCCGGTCTGTTTCCACTTTTTGAATCCCCTCTGTTGACTCGCTAGTCAAAAAAAAAATAAATAAATAAAATATTGAGAAATCCCTGTATTTTATTTTGTTGGGAAATTCCCGTGTTACGTTCTGTGCTGTTGAACCTGTGGAAAAATCTAGGTTTCAAAGTTTTATTACCGTAAAAATTTAAAAAAAAAATTGTGATAGCTGTACAAGTTTTGAATGGGAAACGCTTGGCGAACGGATACAATTTCATCCTGACGCGGTGATATGGTTGCCAAAGAACTTCCGGTAAGTCTTAAGTCAGGTGCGATGAGCTTCAGTTATTTAATAAGAATACAGTAGGGCCTCGAATTACGATGACATCAACATCCGATATTCTCAGGAACCGATATACCATCCATACAACCTTTTTATTTTAAGGACCGATGATATTTGCAGGAACCATAGCTTTCCGATATAGCTGGAACGATACATGGGTGGAAATTTTCAGACGCGTGGCGCACAGAATATAGTGATATTCTGTGCGCCACGATTGTTTCAGATCTGTGACGATCTGAAACTTCAAGCTCTATTAACCAGTGGCAGTATTGTGCTCTTTAAAGCCAGTAGAGGCTGGTTCGAACGCTTCAAAAAAAAAGGGGGGGGGGCGAATATCAAAAGTGTTGAAAGGTATGGGGAGGCATCCAGTGCTGATAATAAAACAGCTGAGACCTTTAAAATTGAATTCCAAGAGTTAGTTGAGCAGGAGGGTTATCTTCCCCAGCAAGTTTTTAACATTTACGAAATCGGCCTGTTCTGGACACGAATGCCCAGGAACACATACATCACTAACGATGAGGCTAGTTTACCTGGGCATAAGCCTATAAAAGATAGGCCCACTCTTCTGTTCGGTGTCAATGCCTCTTGAGATTTTAAGCTGAAGCCTTTGCTTGTGTATCATTCTAACATCCCCATAGTATTTAAACAACAACAAAAGGTCGACGAATGCATGCTAGGAGTGTTTTGGCGCAGTAATAAGAAGGCCTGTGTTACAGGATATTTCTGTCCTTCAGTGAAGAGTTACCTTGAGAAAAATAAGCTTCCTGTCAAGGCACTGCTCCTGCTGGATAATGCGCCAGGCCATGATCCTAACCTTGTTCAATCTCTTCAGGTACAATCTGACTTTGTTCAAGTCAAATTTTTGCCACCCAACACCACTCCTCTTCAACCAAACCAGCAAGTGATTGCAAACTTCAAGAAAATCTACACAACGAAAATGTTCGCAAATTGCTTTGCAGCGGCCTCTGGTGAAAATGCTATCCCCCTCAAATATTTTTGGAGGTCGAAGTTCAACATGCTGGACTGTGTGAGGCTGATTATAAGTTCTTGGAATGATGTTTCCACCAGGTGCTTAAATTCGGCCTAGAAAAAGATCTGACCTTTAATTATTTATAACGTTGACGGATTTGAAGATGATGATGCTTTAACAAATGATATTGTCACTCTTGGTAAATCAGTGGGTCGGGAGGTTGGCGAAGAGGATGTGGAGGACCTTATTGACGCTCATGGGTGTGAGCTAACAACAGAGGAGCTACAAGAGTTGGAAAAAATTACGGAGAGTGACGCTGGACTTCAGGAAGCTACAAAAAAAGTCGTTAGAATCAGTCCATTTGTACAGTTTCTTTGCCCGTAGCAACAGACGCGTGACGCTTGATATAGTCCTGCCACCATTGAATTCATCAGCTGTGCACTTCAAGTCTGTTTTATGACTATTTATTAAGTAATCTTTATATTAAAAACTAATTTTTAATGTAAAAATGAAGTATAGCATGCAAGAAATACCTATTTTATGTATTGTTGGGGAACGAATTACAGGAAATCAATGTATTATCGGTTTCAACTTAACAGTATTTTCAACATACAGTGGGTTTTGTGGAACGAATTACCATCGGATGTTGGGGCCCCACTGTATCATCATTATACGTATTTAACAGTCACGAACAATTTCAACTCAAACGATAAAAATGTACGGAACAAATCGAAAAATCAGTTAAGGGAATGTAGTGTGGCTATTGTATGGGCACGCGCGAACAAATTGTAAACGAAACCATCATGGAAAGACTGGAAAACAGGGTAATTCAAAAAGAGTGATACCCTCTCATACGTTTGTTGAGAAGGAACTACTGAGCATATCGTGTAATATGCACCAATCGTTAAAAAAACTCACCAGTTCAAATTGGCGCGGTAAAATGTTTCGCTCTTTCGCCTCCAGGGATGACCCATTTACGAAAATGGCGACTCCACAACAAAAGGAATCCTACAGTTTGCGAAGACGAACTGTATGACAGTGGTCCAACGGACGTTCCTTAGCTTTTCGGATTTGATTAGCCAACTAGAAGCAAAATTTACCATTAGTGTAAGCAGATGGTTTGACAGTTTGAAGAAGATGGTTGTATCTACAAATGGAAAAGCAGTGGTCATCCTCCTTAATCGGAAGAGAGTGTGGACCGAATTTGACCAACCTTGCAGTGAAGTCCACGGAAATCGACGTATCAAGGCAGTCGCCAGTTACAATTGCCTGCCGTTACCTCAATAAAACTCTTCTACACCGTCGGATTAGATGTTGTATAAATGAACTATAAATGATGTGATTATTTATAGTGAAAAAAAATTATATAATAACAATAAAATAAAATTAGAATCTTGTTATTCAAACTTTTTTAAATCAAAGTTTTAATAATTTTAAATTGTTATTGAGATACGGTATTAATAAAATTAAGAATGCTATATCTGAATCTGGTTGTTGGCTTTTTTTTTTCCTTATTTGAATTCTTTTCTTATTTGATAAAGCAATATTTGATTTTTTTTTTCTCTTGCTTTATTATAATGTATGTAATGGTGATCTAATACGTAAAACCATTTTGTTGTTGTAAACTGTTAGAATATATATATATATATATATATATATATATATATATATATATATATATATTTTTTTTTTTTTTTTAAATTCCAAAATGTATTTTTTTTTTATGTATTCATTAATCATTGCGAAATGTTACAGTAACTCTACAGTTATTTATTAGTGTTTTTGCCGATGGGGGCGCACCTGCAGTGTAAATTTTGAGTTCATTAAAAACCATTTCCATTTTTCTTAACAGAATAACGATAATTATTTCATTTTCCCTCGTAATATTACTGAAATGAATTCTAACTTTTGGGGTTCACGTTATTAACTTTAGAAAATAATTTTGCAATAAAAAAAAAGGAAGAATGTGGTATCTTGAATTTAATATCGGAGCTCCTTAAACGCAGAAGCTAAGAATACATCTCTCTCTCTCTCTCTCTCTCTCTCTCTCTCTCTCTCTCTCTCTCTCTCTCTCTCTCTCTCTCTCTCTCTCTCTCTCGTCACTGTGAAAAATCACCTTCCAAGACAGGTTTTAGATATGCCTTAGGTTTAAAATCGATACTCGGACATATATTCACGCGTGTGGTTCAAACCCCAAGAGTTCTTCTCAAAGAGGGTCATTTAAGAAGGAAATTGCTTTAGGGAGTAATTTCAGCCCTCCATGGGAGATAACCATCGGCACAAAGTAAGTTATGACGTTGTTTTCACCCTCGATGACCTGCTGTATTTCACATAAAATAATAAAAAAAAAGCCCGAACAGCATTATTTTCTTGACTGAAGTTTAAAAAAAAAAAAAAAAAAACACTAGTGCGCAACACTACAGTATATTTAATGCTGCGTTATAAACTTGTTTATATTAATTCGGTTTTGCGTATACAGTATATGAAATAGTGAACTGCAGTGTGTCAGTTATGTAGTGATGGATACTTCAAGAAGTTAAGATTTTTTTTTTTAATGAACTACATCGAGGGCATTTGAAGTGCTCTTTGTAGCTCAGAACTTATTAATTTATTTATAATTTAGTTAATTTATTTTTCAGTTTTTAAAGGCTGTTTAATTTTGACTGCATTCTGTTACCACTCTCCGAAACCCTTTTATCCTCGTAACCCTTTTAATAGTTCTATATTACGTAGCAAAAAAGAAATATCCTTTAAGTACCGATGGTACAAAGACGGGCGTTAGCAAAGAAAATGACATGTTAGTCATTATAGCCTGGTGTATCATTAAATAGCCTTTAATGTCACTTAACAGTGACAGGAAACCCCGCCAACGCCCCTTAACTCTGCCACCCGTGAACAGCAGTGAAGAATTATTAACTTGAATATCATCCACCCTGGAGTACCGATTATGTCCATTTGACCTTCTGAGCATTTTTTTAATATTTGCCTTGTGTACCCTTACAAGATCATTTACTCATCCATTTCGCTATTATTCTTTAATTAAATGTTTATATGCAATGAAACAGTGTGGTATCCTTTCGAAAAGTTGCAAATTATATTGAGAAAGTGCAGGGTTCGTTCAATAGTTAAGTATGAATTGCTCCTCCCTGTTCATTAATATCAAAACAAAGACAAAAATGAGAGCATCAATGTGCATTGGGATGACCTTAAGCATAGACCTATCATGCTATACTTGAACCTCCCTCCTCCTTAATAAAAAGAGCTAAATTTTAATTTTTAGCACAAGAGCCTCCCTTAATTAAATAATACATATGACCTTTTTACAGATTAACACGTTCCTATAAATAGTCAATAACTGTGACATATGTGGACGTAAATATTAGCATGTTAAGGCGCATTGTACATCTCAGAGTGTACAATGCTTAAGGCGACTTAATGTACAGATGAAGAACTTTGAAAGGGGTCAGAACATTGGGTTTTCCGAAGCTGGGTGGTCAACATAGCAAATCGTTCTTGTGGGTCATGATGCATGAATGCTGTTAGCCAAAATACTCAGGCCAGAGCTCTGGTGGCATCAAAAGAATATTAGAAGGGAGAATTGAAGAATATTACGACAGGAAACAGCCCTACGACAATACGCTAGATTTCCAACAATGTAGCTCCTGTGCGGGAGCACATTTAGCAGGCGACTGCGAGAAATGGGACTGCATTCTCGCTGTTTCGTCTGCCTCTGATGCCATCCTTTCGTCGTCTGCAAGGAGAGATATTCATGGGAACAAGAATAGTGTTGTGTTGTCTTTAGTAACGAATCACGTTTCCGTTTGTGATCCAGTGACGGCGGTATGCGCGTCTGGAGACATGTAGACCGGTAATCCCACTTGCATCAGGAAGTAACATACTGGGCCAACGCCCGGAATCATGTTATTAGTTACAGAAGTCCTTTACCTCTGGTCTGTATTGATGGCACGTTGACCGGAAGTCATTATGTTGAAACCATTCTAAGACCAGTGTTGTGCTCTTTCTTCGCTCCATCCTAAACATTTTTCAGCCGTGCAGTGTTCACCCACGTACGACTCTCGTATCTCTAGTCTATATCAAGTCTAGCTCCAGATTTGACTATTCTTCCATCAGGATATTTGTCAGCTGCTGTATTGTGGTCGGTAGAGAACTGCGTATCCGAATTTCCCTTTCCAACATATCCCAGACATTCTGAATTAGATTCCGATTTGGAGAATTAGACGTCCAGGGATAGATGTTGTAAATCTTTGGAATGTTCCTCGAACCATTCAGATAACATTTTGCCCTGTGGATAGTTGTCGTCTTGAAAGAATCCATCGCAATCCAGGTAAAACTTAACCATTGCAGGGTGAAGTATACGACAGAAAGATATTCATTGGAGGTAACACGCTTGAACTTTAACGTATGAGCGGATCCAATCTATACAAACCGATTGAGTGGCAAATCCAGTGAACACTAGACTCTGGATGCATGTCTTCATGAGGTTCACCCCACCATTGGTATAAAAAGTGTAAATCGAACTCGTCAGACCACACTATCTTTTTCCACTATTTCACAGTCGTCTTGGCTGTAGCGGCACCATCCCAAGTGGAATTTTTCGACTTTTTTTTTTTTTTCAGAAAGAAGTAGCTTTCGTATAAGCTCACAACTACCAAATCTAAGATCCTTCAACTCCCGCAACATAGTTCGTTTGGAAATCGGCCTTTCTTTGCCTCTGACGTACAGTTCGCTTTAAATTCCTGCGGTCTTGGAGTACTGACTTCTACTGTTTTTTCCCCCTTTTAGAGCTGCAAATCTCCTTGTATATTGTATTTTGTCTTTTTTGTATTTTTTATTTTTGTACACTCATTTTATATTTTTTAGATGGTTGCTTTTGACACACCAATGATTTCATTTGTGTTCTCAGTTGTGACTTCTGCTAATGTGGGAAACGCTAAACGAATTCCAGTAAAACAGGCAAATCAACCACAGAACACGGAATATACAGACAGTGCACAAACTCTATTATTAAAGAAAGGCTTTCTCATAACCTTAGTTTCTTTAAATAATAAGCTTTCTTTTGTGGAAAAAAAAAAAAAAGACAGCTAATTAAAACTGTCAGCCAATGTCAAGTGTTATTCATGCCTTTATCCAGGATTATTGCCATCCTTAAATTTTTATCTTCATCTGCTGAAAAATTCGAATCCCACCAGAACTTCAAGAAAGTTATTTTCACAAGATGAATTGAGAAAGTTGACTTTTCTGATATCCACCAGTAATTCCTTAAATGCCAGCAAGTCTCCCTGGGGCTTAGGGAAACTTGATTAGTTTCAATTTTTTTAAAACCCAGTCTTGGGTTTTAATCTCTGTATCTCCAAAAAGAACCTGCTGTTCCTACGCCCATCTACAAAAAACTCGACAATGTCATATATCTTTACCACAAATAACCTTAACTTTTAACCTTTTAGTGTTAGTGTATCACATATCTCTTCACTTGTATCGAAAAATCTCGGCTTTCAGTTTTACTCTCGGCATTAATTTTCTTCTAAAAACTACTAACTTGTACAATATGAAATCTTCGCTACCACTCCAAAAACTTCTCTTGACCTTTTACTCTGTCAAAAACATCAGGTCAATCAGGATTCCTCTGGTAAAAATCTGTCCACTCCCTATGCAGATTTTTTTTAGCTTTCTGTTGCATGTTCTTTCTATAGATATATTTCGAGTTATTCCGGGTTTTTCAGCCTGAAAATATGGCCTTAAATGTTTGTCGACGTGCCATTAAAAATCAAACAAACCTTAGATGCTAAATTGATTCCATTTTACTTCGGCCCTTTAGGTATAACCTTTCTCCATGTATGTGCAGTGTAACGACATCTGGTAGCTGAACTTCTTATTACTTTTACGTATAAGAAACATTGTACTGGGATAAAATTCTACAAACTCAAAGTTGCAGGGGAAGTAATGCAACAATTCGATATGACTGAATTTCTTCTTTCTAAATTCCTCTTCTTTGCAGTGATGCGTTACACAACTCAATGGTAATCAACTTCTCTCCAGACGTGGGTGGTGTAACTATCGATTGCTGCAGTAAACCTCTTCTAATCATTCACATTAGTTTTCCTGAGAGGCTTATACATCCGGTCAGTGAGTTGGTCACAAAATTGGACCCACGCTTCTCATCCACCTGGAAGCAGATCCAAAGCCTCGAGTAGCCTTATGGGAGTGAGGGGGTCCTTTTGGAAAAGCACGTTGTTGCTGGGATGTGCCTGATAGTAACATTTATGCAACTTGCAGAAATAAATACGTTAATTTGAGACTGTATCCAATGTGTTCCAAAACCATGCTGGAGTTTTTCACTTGCTCACACCTAACGTTGTGTTCACCTTGCCTGTGATTTGCAGTCTTACCAAACTTTAATCAGCTTTTCATCTTAGTTAACATGACCAAATGTTTGACCTTGTCTTCAGCCGTAACCACTTGTATCATCTACACTCTCCGCACTGGTTTTTTTTTTTTTTTTTTTGGTACACCAAACAGCGTTCTGGATATATACGTTGATTTTTGTGGACTGTGGACGAACCTCCTAACTTCCTCAATGGTTCCTCATGTAGGAAGCTGAGAAAGACCAGGTAGACCTGCTGCTCACAGAACATCGGTAACTCAAAAAGTCGTATGCCATCTGTAGATGGGGTGTCTGCTCAGTGAAGATCTGTCAAATCTTGTACGAAATTGCCGTTTAACTTGCGTCGCCTCTTTTCTTCCATCCAAAAAATGCATTGTGCTTTTTCTGCACCTCGCAATGCTAAATTGATTCCATTTTTCTTCAGCAGCCAGTAAATGAGTATGAAAACAACGACTTTATCAATTTTTTACCATGTTGACTGTAGTTAAGATTACAAACTTTTAAAGATGTAAAGCTGCTTCTTTTGCCTTACCCTGTATTTCCTTAAAATTACATCAATCGAAATTCAAGCCTAATGTCCATCTTCCTCAGTCTATGCTTCTTCAGTCTCTGAATCCTCAATAGGTTTGAGTACCATTTCATTTTTCACGAGAATTCTTCTCACTAAAATGCAAACAAAAAAGTCCTTAGTGATTTCTGAATTTGAAGTAATTTTATTGATTTAGATTTTCGATGTCATTTCCGTTATTGAAAGCTCTTGAATAAACCAAAATATCATAACTGACCATAAAAACATTGAACATTTTCCGAAAAGGAGTGTAGATGGTTCATTATCTGCCGTGTACTCCGATATGTTCTTTGACCCGAATTATTTCGTTTAAACGAAGTATCTTACAAGCATTTGCATTTCTAACAAGGAATTAAGCTACTGTTTTTGTTGTTTTAGAAACGTCGGTACTATTATCTTTGCACTCTTGCGAAAACTCAAATGCTACGAAAATTCTGGGTCGCTTAGCTCGATAATGTTTTAAATACAAACATTCCTCTAGACCTTTTTTGTTTTCATAACCTGGTTATATGATATTCCTGATTTCATATTTATTAGCTGATCTTGATCTGTAGGCTGTGTTGCCTGCAAGAACATTACAAAATGTAAGCAAAGCTCGTAACGGTTCCACGTACTTGTCTTTGTTATAACTTAGACTTCCGCAGCCATAGAGACTCCAGGTATTTTTTATTTATTTCTTTTTTTTTATTATTATCCCACTGAAACTGTGACAGACTTTCGCCTCCATATAATCGAGGGTACTGTCGTTGTTCATATTTAAATATTTACATGTTTAAACAATTACGTGAAAGAGTTCCAGGAGATTTTCGTGCGAATGATTTCTGCCCTGCACCTTTTACAGAGCAACTGGCACACTGTTATTTCATTGTAGGGTTTTAAGAGCATCCTGGAGGGGGGGAAACATGCTACCCTCGCATGAGACCGACTAACTGAGCCACGTTGTGGAAAAGGCTCATAAAAATTCCTCCTGTCATCGACGGGACTCGAACTCGGGTCTTTTCCACCCGGTATGGGGAGTACGCCGATTCTACCAATTGTGCTACGCACGAGGGCCTGCCTCACGGAGAATGACACTATTGGAAACAAGAAGGCCGGACTAGTCCTGGCGTTTCGTCACACTTGGATAGAAAATGGTGCCTTTTTACCTGATGAGACAGTGTTTCATTTGAATGACTGTGTCAACAGGCGCAAACCCATTATTGGGACCAATCATCCATCATGTCAAATAGAAATCTGATGTTTGCCCTGAGGTGAATGTTCGGGACCTCGATTGGATGGAAGGGTATGCTGGGATATTGAATCCTGGAGGACACGACGAACTCGGAATGTTACTATAGCATACTGGCAGATATCATACATTGCTCGATTAGTCTTGGCTGTAAGATCCACTTTTTACCAAGGTTGAGATCTTCTTCAAAGATGTAGGGGGGGGGGGTAGATACCGAATTATTTCTGTGACTTTCTTTGTAACTCAGGGCGAGCCAAAAAAAATAAATCTAAAAAATTTACAAAATCAGAAATAAAGCTAAACACATACAACAAAGCTTTCCAAATTGGTACCGCATTGTGTCCCAAAATTTGGCGATTTTGGAATCATACCTGCATCTGATTTTCCTTCACTGCATTTATTGATATGATTTGACTAATTAAAATGTAATTATTTATTTATTTCTGTCCCCCTTCCCCCACAAGACAAAAGCGCACAGGTTGTAATAGCGTGGGAATTCCAAATTCCGATGGCTTCATTCGACGAAGCAGCGATTGAAATGCACTAGTTGCAGCCAACTTGGTGGGTGGGCTAACAAATCGCTCTCTGTAGAGTGCTTAAGTTACCGAGGGAGAATGATTATCAATATTGCATTACGTGCTCTATTTAATTCTTGTGTTGCTGCCATTAAAGTTTTATTCCTTATTTATAAACATAGTGCCACGACTGTGCCAACGTCATTTGAACTCATAATAGCACGATATACCCATTTCTGTTAATGGAATTTGAAATTAATATATTACCATGTTTGCTCAATAGAAATAAACATTTTATTGTCAAATGATAATGTTTTTACTAATTGTTTATTATTATCTATTCATTTTTAATCCCCGTGCAGCGAATTTCTAGGAGGGTTACAGTTTTCATAGCTCTTTTGACTAACATTGTATATGAATTTGTTGGTTGGTTGATTTGGTATTTAATGGCGCATTGGAAGATGAGGCTATAATGTGGCAAGTCAATTATATATGGAAATAATAAGTTAAATTTGTATGGATTGAGTATGTACATACATTAGATCACATAGATGACATTACAGTTAACCATTAGAAAAAAAAAAATCTGAATGGTATGTTGTTATGTAATTATTTATATTATATAATGATATTAGAACTAGATGAGTTTGAATATTTGTGACAATGCTTGAGCTCTGTATTTCTTGGAGTTGCACATCTCGTTGACATCCAGGTAGAGCATGTTGCACAGAGGAACTGTATTAGCTGGGAAGGAGTACTCGAGGTAGTTGAGGTTATTGAGCTTAGAGCCCCATTGAGGGGTGTTACGGGCGCAGTGTTTCCTTCCTTCTGCTTGAGGATCTGTCAGAACTCTGGAGATGTCGGGTGTGTCAATCTATCTCACTCGTTATCAGTTGTGATAGGATAGCGATGTTTCTAACAGCAACCAGTTGTTTCAATGTGATGACTTTCAGGTTAGCAAGTATCGCAGATTTCGAGATGTTTGGTGGTTCCGAGTAACTCTATTTAGCCATCGGAGGATCCGGTATTCAATGTCAGGTTGAATGGCAGATTGACTAAATTACAAATGCATACATCAACACTGGGGTAATGCACCATTGAGTATACTGCACGATTAGATAAGTTATAGGATTTCTTAAAGTACCGATATGATTGGACTCAAGTTCGAATAGTTTATTAAGCTTTGCTATTCGAACTTGAGTATACTGCACGATCATTTTAGCATTGTTAATACCATTTAAGTTCTTGTTTGATGTTCCATAGTGCTGCTAGTATTTTGACTTTTGTTTCTTTGAAGTGCTGGAGAATGACATATTCAACCCAGACGAGGCAAAGGTCTTTATGGAATTTTAACTTTTTGAATTTGAGTTTTATTTATTTGAATGACGATAGTATGTGCTAGTATACGATGCTAATGAGATTCAAGAGTCCCTTTTCATAACGGATGCAGAAGCTAATCCATTTATGGGTAAAGGCGCCTCCGTAGCCAGGTGGGAAGGAGCAGCAGTGAGTAGCACACGCTTCTTGATTAGACCGGGGTTCGAGCCCGTCACCACTAAATATGGAGGATGCGGAAAGGTCAGGGAATGACCACCGCATATCCCGGAGCAATATGGCCTTAGTTGCTAATGCTCCAAAATAACAACACTCAACTCAATTTATGGGTATGAATAAATCGCTTAGCCTCCTGTAGGTCGAAATTCGAACTACTGTATTTTTATTTTAAAAAATCCCACATATACTGATTACAATGCACGAAACCGGTGTTTTTTTTTTTTTTTTTTTTTTTGATAACACACGTGTCAAAAAAACTTAATTCTTAAAGTGGAAAAGGGCTAATCACTTAATGCTCCGTATTCATATTTATTTTCTTTTGAATTCGATCCTTTTGGTTCTCCTCACTTGCCAGATTTCTCTGCCGTTGAGAATCGCTGATAACATTAATTTCATATTGGCGTTTCTATGCACTCTGTACTTGTCAAATATTTTCATACTAATTAGAACCACTTTAAAATATTCTTTCTTTTGCTGAAAGAATATTGTTTATTCTTCGTGTTTATCAATCGCTGATTTACCTTAAACATATAGGATGCTAAGTAGTCAGATATAAAGCTCGAACAATTTTATACAAATTAATCTTGATGTGTGAGCTATACAGCAGTTTAAAGTATATTTACACAATTTTTAGTCGCCTTGTATTTACATTATCTTGACGTTTTTAAGCTTTCATGCATTTAATAAAACAACCTAATATCAGTGTATGCAGCGACATTTGACATTTAAAGAGTTAAATTGGTATGGCTATCACCTGTTTCTTGTTCAAATATATACGCTGTACTCAACGTCGTACTGGCTAAAAGTACTTATTACTTCCCCTTGTGGTTTTTTTTTTTTTTTTTCCCATTGAAATCCATTTTATGTATTCTTTGAGTTGTCATTTCTGATTCATGAGGAGTGGAACTAATAAAGATAATGCGATAATAGGAAACCTATTAACCTTGTAATAGCAAGGTTAACATATCTTTGTGTAAGATTGATTACAGTAAAACTGTTGTAACCATCGCATTATTTTATACATAGTAAAAGTGGGTGGGGGGATATCCAACAGCAGATTTACGTACAAGGTTTTTGTTGTTCTTTTTGTTACTTTGTTTTATTTTGTTCTTAATTGAATAAGCTTTAGGAAAAGACCAGTCCCTCTCACTCTTTTTTTTTTTTTATTGTTTGTGTTCAGGAAAGCTGATGTCATTTTTAAAATTGTTTTGTTTTTTCTTCTTTTCTCTCTCCTTCTTCTCTCCACAAAATCGGTCACATAAATGCTTTTCGCCAGTACTTTCCTTCACTCGGAAAAATGTCGCAAGCCCTAGATTGCGTAGAGTTGGTGCAGTGTCTGCAACAGTTTACTCAACCTAGTTTGAACGTACAAAAACGTGACAGTTTTGTAAATTTGCTAGCCCCCAAAGAGTTTTTTTTTTTAAAAGCGAAGGTAACATCCACCAAAATTATGCACTCCGAAAATAGTAAAAAAAGAAAAAAAGCTTTCGAAAATAAATTATTAATATTAAACTCAGCAGATTACAGAGTGTACAGTATAATAGTGAATACTATACTACTTCTAAATAATGACCATACTTGTTCCACACTCCAGTTCAATCACAAGTATTAAGCTAATCACTGCTTAAGCAATTAATTATTATATATATATATATATATATATATATATATATATATATATATTTTTTTTTTTTTTTTTTTGTTGCTAGTGCCGAAAGGCGTTGGCGAGTCTGCACTTATTATTAATGATCTTTCGGCGTACCAGCAGAAATAGGTATAATTATGAACAGTTAAGGAGAATTCATTATAATTTTTATTTATAGGTATTAACTTCATTTTGTTTCCAGTCGAATTGATCTTAAGTCATAACAGTTTTGCTGAGACTATGTACTTCTACGTTGGAATTTTATTGTAAAGTGAGCCGTTCATTTAATTGCACATGCGTTGTAAGCTCAGGGCCGGCTTTTTTTTTTTTTTAATTAGGTCGCTTTAAAAAAAAAAATCGTGCTTGTCTGGATTAAATGGCTTCATAACAGTGGCCTATTTGAGATTATCATTGTTGTTGATGTTCTGGTAATGACGCTAATCGCTTACAAATCGACTTTATTTTTTCCTTTTTTTTTTTTTTTTTTTGTAGCATGTATTATTCCATCACTGTCGTCCTCCTTTTCTCCGCCCCATTTTATTGAGGTGTTGCTTGAACTTTTAGGAGGAAATCGTAGTTAATCCCAAGTATTTAAGCTAACGTTGCAGAAGATATGAGAAGGCGTTTAGGGATTGCGCACCAAAAGTAGAGGATGATTTTTACAGTTTCTGAAGATTGTGCGTGAAAGATGAAAGCGTCCCTGACATTGACAACATACTATGCAGCAGGAAGAGACGAAGAGGCCAAAATTACAACTGTACTATCTACAGAAACGCACTTCAAAGTCTAACATGTATTTCATACATGCCCCCCCCCCTACAATACCGTCAATTTCTGCAACATCCTTGAAATAGCCCTAAGTAAAATATGTTTTGAAAAGAAATACAGAAACGAAATCCTGGCTGAAACCTTCTCCTTGGTTCAGTTCTAACGCACCAAGATCGATTCCATGGTTGATTAGCTGTACAAACCAGGAACCCTTCGTCGTCTGACAGGGCCAATTCGGAATGCTGTTTTCTTCCTGGGATGTACCAAATGTCACTTTTTATGATGGAATTCAAAATGAACCTCAGATTTTTTCCTACTAATCGCATTAATAAATTTGTGTTCATTTTTATAGAATTAATTTATTTGATGTAATTTACTCTTGTTATACACTTATTTTTATTTTGTTTATTCCCATAAATCTTATTTTATTATTGTTATACGCTAATCACTTATCTCTTGAGTCTTGTAATCATTATTGTAATTACTGACTTGTCACTAATGTAAACCCCACTAGCCCTTTGCTGTCCAGGAGTGAGATTATGAGATCTCCAACTGAATAAATAAATATAACTAAAGAATCGTCATTTGACTGTATCCTGGAAAAACAGAGATAGTTAAGAATGGCTTCTGTTGCTGGTACATTCCCAACAGTTCTCTTGATGTACTATTAGTTTCAACCTTTCTTAATCCGTTTAGATCCAGTCGCGCCTCTTGTATTAATATTGAAAATGAAAATAAGATAACTAAGGGATTGTCATTTGACTGTATCCTGGAAAAACAAACGTGGCTATGGATAAGTTGTTTCGCCTTCTCCACCTCCATTCTGTTGCTCGAACATTCGTTTTTATGTACTAATATGACCTTAGTTTCAACCTTTCTTTAATCCGTTTAGATCTAGTCGCACCTCTTGTATTAATATTGATCGTTTGGAACTGCTCTTATAAATTCTTGATGGGTGAAACTGGTTTTAAATAGTTATCGCTGCTGCTCGAGTAAAAATTTCCGGCAGTCTTAACGGTCAGTCCTCTTGAGACGTATCTTTGGGCGTGCCTTGCTGGAGTTTATGAATAAATCAAACTACGTCTGCTGCTAACCGTCATTTTTGTTTTTCCTTTGCGACGGAACTTTGTTGTTGCCAACAGGCAGTATACTTTTGGCCTTTTCACAATATATCTTAATATAGTATTTATATAATTTCTTTAGGGGTGTTACGATATTGCAAAGAAACACGCGCTTGGAATTATTGCTGATTGTCGCAACAGTCTGGAAAGTTTTTCCGCATGAAATTATTTTTAAAACAACGATTTATTCCTGCCTTATCACAATAGTATCTTTCATGTCTTTGGAGTTATTTCTAATTTTGGTGTATGAAATGGCGGACATTATTAACTTCAGTATCCCCAGTTTCCAGCTTTATCGATATTTATATTATTAAATATATCTTATTATTTTTTTATAATTCATAAATTAATGAATTATTAAGTGTGTGCGAGAGAGATTATTAGGTGGGATTGTGACTTCCCTATGAACTAGCAAATGTTCGATATAGTAGCAATTCTTATTACTTCTTTCTTACGAGGGGGGGGGGGGGGGTGATCAAAAATATTGAGACAAATTACATTAAAAATGTAAAATTTTTATTGAGTTTCATTGGTTATTTCTTTTCAACACAACTCTCATCTAGTTAAATATGCTTATCCCACCTCTACAGCTATTTTCTAAATACCTCGAAGCTGTTGCTCAAAAGACGATTTAGAGTACTCTGAGTTGCGTTTATTAGCTTAGGAATTGAAAAATGTCACAAAGGCAAGATCTGAATTGTAGTATTAAACATATAGTACAAAGAAACCACAGGCTTTTGCTGCACTAGCCAAAAAAAAAAAATATTAAATAAAAAAATAAATAACTAATTAAAAATATATAATAAAGGAAATAATCAATCTGTGTTTCTCTCCTCACTTAGCATGCTAACCTTTGAATTTCTCCAAGCTATCACCCTCAGCCAGGGGGTGATAGCTTGGAGTGGGCAGAGAAGGCCCTCCCCCATAACCAAAAATTTTAAATTAAAGAAAAAGACTGCAGGGGATGTTCTAAAAAAGAAACTCAAAAGCCTGGTCGCCATTCCCCCTCCCCCTGACAATGATACCTGGATACACAACTGCCCTCAGCTACCCAGGGAGGTAACTTATTCTAGTAATTAACAAGTTGCTGGCTAAAAAAACACTTCATGTAGACCATTTTAAATCTCTTCCCCTTTAATTTGAATTTATGGCCCTTAATTATGGAATCATTTACAACAATGAAAACTTTGCCTTTGTTCATTTTAAATATTGTTTTTAGTGCCATGATGCACAAGTATATCAAAAGTATATTGTCAATGATATTCAGCAATTTTGCTAGCAGAGATAAGGAGGCAATTATCCCTTTCTATAAGGCAGTGGTCAGGAAGGATATAGAGTTGCTAGAATGAGTACAGAGAAGGGCAAAAAGACTGGTGAGGGGAACAAAGGGGTGCTCTTATGAAGAAAGACTTAAGTTCTGCAAATTGCAGTGTCTGGAGACTAGGCACCTGCGAGGTGATCTCATTGAGGTGTATAAGGCTTTGAACGGATTGAGCAGGTTCATTGCTGATAGGATTCTTGTTCAGATTACAAACCTGAGGGGGAATAAAAGCAAATTGAGGAAAGATAGAATAGATGTGCTGAAATTTGCTTTTAGCTAGGGGGTAGTTGATTGCTGGAACAAACTTTTATTTGTCTTTGTGGTTTTTTTTTTTTTTTTTTGGCTGATGCTGTATACAAACTTATACAGCTTGCTTTCTTCCATCATATACTTCTGCTAGTGCTAATATCTTTGAACAGTCAAATATGAAGTTTTGTGAGCAGTGCAGACAGGCTGCAAGAATAGCTCATAGGGTTTTGTCAGTGATATACAGGAATTTTGCTAGCAGGGATAAGGAGGTGATTATCCCCTTGTATAAGGTAATGGTCAGGTCACACCTTGAGTACTTCATACAGGTCTGGAGGCCTCATTTTAGGAAGGACGTGGAGCTGCTGTAACGAGTACAGAGGAGGGCAACGAGATTGGCGAGTGAAACAAAGGATTTCTCTTACCAAAAAGACTTAAGTTCTGAAAATTGAAGTGTTTGGAGACTAGGCACCTGCGAGGTGATCTGATTGAGGTGTATAAGGCCTTGAATGGTTTGAGCAAGCTCAGTGCTGATGGGATTATTCCTCTTGATCATATTTATACACCTGAGGGGCCACAAATGCAAATTGAGGAAAGTCAGTTGTAGAATAGATGTGCAGAAATTTGCCTTTGGTCAGTGGCTGGTTGATTGCTGGAACAAGTTTCCATCTGTCGTTGTGGAAGTTGATAGCTTAAATTTCAGGTAGAACTAGACAAACTTTTGGAGTGAATTGGTGGGTGAAATGAGAAAGTTTTTTTTGTGTTGGCTGATGCTGTATAAGCTTGCTTTCTTGCATTATATGCCTCTACTAATGCTAAGCTTGCATCTTTTGATTCAATTAATACTAACTGTTTTTAAAAGCCAAAGCTTCTGTGTTCATTAAGAGAATGAACACAAACACTTGATAGGTTAAATAAATTTAAGGAGGAACTGGACAGGCATTTGGAGGGAATGGTGTGTTTTTTTTTTTTTTTTTTTTTTTTGGCTGATGCTGCAAAAGCTCATACACTTGCTTTCTTGCATCACATGCCACTACTACTACTAAAAACTGAAATTTGGCACTTAAACCTGCTTGGAGTGTAATTTGCCTTTAATTTCTTAAAGAATTACAGATCATTCTTCAGTAATGTTGTCCTTATGACTTACAAGCTTGGTATGTGAAGCTGATGGACAGCATTACAAGAGTTCACTGAAGAAGTGGTCAGGAAGTACCATTAAACATTTGAGAATAATCTATAATTCTTTAAGAAATTAAAGGCAGATTACACTCCATGCAGGCTTAACTGCTCATTATTTCACCAATTTCCAGTTTGTTCATTTTACTGTCCATCTCAAAGCATTATAGATCTCAGTTAGATCTCCTCCAAGGTGCATGGTTGCCAAGCTTTTGTAGTCCACATATTCCAAGTCTTTCCTAATATGGGTGTCCTTTTGTAGATATCACCAAGTAGGTTGCCCAGCTTTGGACCCTTCCAAGAAATCCAATCCCCCTTTTTTTTTTTTTTGGCACGTCTCCATTTGGACATAGTATTCCAACTGCTGTCTTACAATATCTTACACTACATGGGTTAAGCAGAAAACACTTCCCTACCTCTCATTACAAGCAAATGTTCAATAAATTATCAGTAGGATTTATCATAAAAATAAATTAATAAATAAGTTACAAATAGGTAGGGGAGTGAGGAACTGTTTTCTGCTTAACCCATGTAGTGTTTCTTCAACATTTAAGGCTGTGTGCATTCTAGCAGTTGTTTTCAAATAAGATCATTGCTGGCTTACTGTCTGGTTCAGTTGCATTAGTCTCACTAATATCATTCAGACTTAGGATGTTTTTCCACAGTATATGTAAATAATGCCCTTCATATTGAGAAGGTGATGATCATTTCTTACCAGCAGACTTCACAGACCATGTTTTCTTTGGAGGTGTAGATGCTGCTATGCTTCCACTGCAGACCTGCAGACTTTGTTGTTTTGATTCAGAATTGTATAGTGGATCCGGGATTCATCTCCAGTAATTTTTCTGCTCTAAAAATCATTTTTCCGAAGTTATTTGTTTTGAGTGAATACAGATGTCAGTTAACTTGCTTTTGTACAGGAGTAAGGAGTTGGACTCAGCACGAACAAAGATGTGCCATTCCTAAATGTTCTTTAATGGTACCTTTTGTACTCCAATAACTAATACCCTAGGGCAGTGGTTTTCAACCAGGGTGCTGCAACAACATTCCAGGGGTGCCACATAATTTGGGTTTAAGTTAATTAAACATTATTTCTTTTTAATTTTATTTCATTATAAAAAGTGTACAGTATCTCTTTAATTTTGTGGTGATCTATAATTGATCTTTAGTATATAAAGAATAAAATTATTATATACTGTATATATATATATAATTTGTATTATGTAAATGTAATTTTTATAATTATATTATTGTAATAACTATCATATAACATATTTTTTTAATATTACACACACACACACACACACACACACACACACACACACACAGAAAGAGAATCTGATCTAACGGGCAGAAAACTGATAAGGGTGCCGCAAAATAAAATAAATACTTAGGGGTGCCGTTATTAAAAAAAGGTTGAAAACCATTGCCCTAGGGCATCAGTAATTCAAGGATGATAGTAGATGCTATACCAGTAGTCACATCAGTTATTGATGTTGATGGACACTCTGGGATAAGGCCATGTTCTGTGCTGGTTCCTTCATCTTTGAACTGCTTATGCCATCTGAATACAGTGAATTTAGGTTCAATAAATTTTTCCATAGACTTTTTTTTGCAAAATTTTTAATGTTTATCTTAATTTTTTGTTTATCAGAACTCAGAATTTCATATTGGCTTGTTCTTTGTTAATTATTTTTCTTGAAGGTTCTTGAAATATGAAGGTTATTAACAAACAGTATGTCTTGGCAAAGGAGGCAAACATTCCTGGTTTTATTGTATAAAATTTTTAAATGAGCGTTTTGAGTTAAGATGACCCATATGAATTTGGTTTTCACTTTTGGGATTAGCAGAATGTTGATAACTATTTGAAAGAGAAGTTAATAAGAGCTGATTTATTTTGGTTAATAGATATCCCAAAGAATTTTAAGTAGCTTACAAAGAGTGATAAGAGGGTATTTAAAACGCTGGCACTTGTTTCCTTGAGGAAGACTGAGTGGTACAGACAATATTTCTTGCAAATAAGTTGTAATGTTGAGAAGAAAGAAGATAGCAGCAAAAAGGAGAGGACAGGGTAGGATATACCACTTTGGGGGATACCTATTGATGTTTTAGAGAACACCTTGTCATTAAATGTGATATATAGAATCTGTGCTGATAGAATAATTTTTGAGAAGGCATGGAGAATGGTGCAGAGATGTAAAAATAAAGTTTCCAATAAAACTAAAAAGGCCAAAGTTGAAACTGTATATGGGCCATAAAAGAGTTAGCAAAAGCTTAAGATGCCGAAGTTATGACAAGAAATATGCATTTACGCAATTTTTAAACACCGTTTTTAGTTTAACCAATGATTTCTCACACTACTGTTTTTGATTCATATAATCACAACGGATTATTGAGGTGAATGCCGCCTCTCTATTAAGCTTTGACTAAATGCGTATTGTATATGGCCTTGATAAACCCAGGGTCCCGAGCTGGATATCATCATTCCTCTCTTTCTTAGTGATTCCTTTCTTCTTTTCTCTCTCTCACAGAGTAACTCGGGGGATTTTTCTTTTGGCTGGTGCAGCATAAGCCTCAGGCCTTGTACCATATGGC
Source organism: Mastigoproctus giganteus (assembly GCF_048544385.1). Classification (NCBI taxonomy): domain Eukaryota; kingdom Metazoa; phylum Arthropoda; class Arachnida; order Uropygi; family Thelyphonidae; genus Mastigoproctus; species Mastigoproctus giganteus. The sequence goes on from NC_143580.1 coordinate 8,714,665, forward strand.
TAATAATAAGAGGAGATGTCTAATAAAACTGCATGCAATTGACAGTCGTTTTCAAGCATGATAAATTCTGTTAAGAAACACAGTTAAACAAGTTTAACTGTGTTTAACTCTACCACCCATGTGGTAGAGTTTAACTCTACCACCCATGAAGTTGCCTTCATGGGTGGTAGAGGCCGAGAGTTTGGGGAAATTCAAAGGTCATCTGGATAGTACTTTCGGGTAAGGGAAGCACATAGGATGATAGGTTTAATTTCCTTTTTATTTATTTTTTATTTTATTAATTATTATTATTTAGTTATTTATTTTTATTTTTTTGTTTTTATCATTGTTTTGTTCGGATTTATTTTTTTTTATTTATTTTTTATTTTTTTTTTTTGGCTGGTGCAGCATAAGCCATAGGCTTTCTTGCACCATGCGGCCGTTACTAATACTAATACTAAGTTAGCATAGATCTTTTTGTTGTTGCATAATGGAGAGTAGGAATATTCCTGATGTTCATTTGTGGGTTTAGAGAAGAAAAGGATATTTTTTCTACAAGCTTTAGAAAACCTGTGGTGATTGAGATGGGTCTTAAGTGATAGCCTTGAAGGTTTGTATTCAACTCATGATTTCATATGGATTTTTCTGGACTTTTGCTGAAAAACTCTTGTGTTGTGCAGAGAGAACCTGGACTTGCAGATGCAAGCATTGCTTTGAACTGCTTATGCTAATTGTAAATTGATTTATGTTGTGGTTGGTCCTTTTTTTAATGAATATAAAGGTTGCACTGCACAGCAGTCATGAATTTGTTTTTTCAAACTGGTTGACATAATTCTTTTTCTTGTAGAAAAGCCAATTGAGCAACACATTCCCTTTGGTAGGTGTAATGACTAAAATTATATTACTAACAAAGATTAAAAAAATTTTACAGTTTATATTATTTGGTGTCTGAAATTTACTTTATGCCTAATTAGTATTTAATAAACTTTTTTTTAATCACACCATACTTTAAACACTCAAATTATGTAATGTTTTAATTAAACAATTTTAAAACTAACTTTTTTTTTTAATAGGCCGAAGTAATGCGTGCTATTATAAAAAAGGAGTTGGAACTTCCAATTGTAGAAATAGCAGATCCAAAGGCAACAATTGATGGAGGAGATGTGCTTTTCACTGGTAGAGTAATTAATTTTTCCATAAAATATTAGTTTTAAAGCTGTTGTCTTCTGACTTTTAGTAGTATTAGTATTATAATACTATTAATTCATTCCCATTTCTTTGTCTTTTGTGTGTCAGAGTCTGACGTCATCTTTATATTACTTCTACTAATGTGCACAAGCAGAAGGCATGGCCATGTGTCAGGGACTTAGTCGTTCCTTATCATATGATAAGAATTCCATAATGAATGTTTTATGTGGTGTATGTCCTCATATATATATGAAGTTCAGGTCAACCATGAACCACCCTCAGATAATAGCAGATAATCTTACCTAAATACTTAACATTCTGAATTCTTTTTCTTCACCAGCAACCATTCAGAATACACAGTTAATGTTAGAAATTATTTGGCTACTCCAGATCGCAATTGGTGATGGTCTCTTCTTCAGTGCTGCTTTTATCCCATAGCCATTCTAGTCATATGAATATGTGACTAAGAATGGCTGTGAGACATCTTCTGTTCCTCTTTTCCTTGGATTGATATTACTGTTTTAAATTTAATCCTATATTTTCTGAGATCATATTAATATTACACTACATAACAAATTTTCAAAAAAGATCTATTTATCTGCATTTCTTCAGTATTTCTTAATGAATTTGGTATGTTGATTCTGAATATGAGTTAAATTTTTACATATCAGTGAATTGCCCAGAAATGAAAGAAAAGTAAATAGGCAATAATTCTATATCAGATTTGTAACAATTATTAACAATGTTTAACTTCATTTACAGAACAGAATATTAATCTTTGCTACAAGTAAAAAATAAAATAAAGTCCTCAGGTTAATTAAAAACAGAAATGTCCTTAAAAATGTACATTTACATGTCTTCATCTTTTGGGATCAGTTCGATTATCCCAGCTTCATCCTGTTTACTTTTGTATGTCTTAGTGGAATGTCTTCCTATCCTCTTTACTACCATCATCCAGATTTGGTCTGAGAGTGAAAGTAATGAAACTTGAATAACATTCTCAATATGATTTTTATCATAATTTTCAATAAACTTATCAACTAGTTCTTTGTAATTTTCACTATTACCAAGAAAGTCCTTCACTACAAGGAAAATTGACTGCTCAGCATTTTGTCTTCCATTTCCTGTGAAACCAACACCTGAAACATCTACTTTACATGTCGATTAACAAATATGCTGCCTTTCACTTTTGCTTCAGAAAATTTTGGAAACACAGATTGTTTTTTATTGGTATTTTGGTATGCTTGAAAATGTCAGCTTGGATCTAATGTTCTAACAAATTATTTTACCAGTCCTACCTGCCGACCAGGCTAGCCGGGTGGGTAAAGCGCCTGCCTAGCAACCCAAAGGTCATGGGTTCGAATCCTGCCTTGGGCTTGGATCAAAGTACTGCAAAAACTTTGGGAGGTGCATTATGGCCACAGAAGCCGATGCGCCAACAACTACCAAAAAAAAAAAAAAAAACCAGTCCTACCTGTGGAGTGATGGAAGCAAGACCTGTTTCTTGGAACCAAAGGACATATTTACTATATTATATGTGCCAGGCTGCAACTCTTTTCTAGCAGGCCATTCTCTTTTTCTACTAATCTATTTCCCCTGCTATCTCAGAGGCAGAGGAAAGCAAGCAAACTTAATGAAACTGTCTGAAATCCAGAAGGAACCCTAGCATCTTGAAGTCCCCACAAACATCCATTTTATATTGGGCATACTTGATCTTCTCTAACACATGCTTTGCATTTCTGTAGTCCTCTTTAATATAAACAGAGTGCATAACAAGAATTTATGGGTGTGCATTCCTCTTCTGGATTGTAATCAGTGCCAATTTCTTTTAAAGATCAAACAAATTTAAAACAAATAGCACAGGGATTCAACAATATTTTAAAAATGTGTATAAGTGACATGTCTTTTTCTGTGGAAGCCTTAAAGTTGGGATCCAGGAAATTCCACTCTTTTAAATGAGATTCAAAGGAGGTCTGCATTGAATTTGGTAGACCCAAGTTACTCACTAAGTTATCCAATTCTTACTGAATAAGGAAATGTTATCCTGTTCAACAAGTTCATCATCCAGTTTGGAAGAGTCTTCTCTGAAAAGTTATTGGGAATTGGCAGTTCTCTATTGTTTGGCACCAGACCAATAAAGGCTGGTATGTTGAGACACACTACATCTTTTCAGTCCATAAAAACTTTTTAAACTTTCATATGTGTCCACCATACAAAAGTAGCGGTTACCATGATGTTTTGTGAGATCTTTCCATTTTTAAGGTATATAAAAAACATACACTTTTGACTATTATGAAACCATCCCTCTAATGTTAACCTGCAACTACCACAGCAAATTAGGTTTCATATGAACTGCAAAACTTGGTGCCACCAACAATGCCATGTTTCATCTGCTCCAGAGGTATATAATATCCACAGACATAATAGAGTGAGTCTAGAGAGAGCTTGCACCTTTGTTTGGTAGCCATAGCAAACTGGAAAAAAGAACTTATACAAATACTGCAGGTTCTTATGTATATTATAGTATTGGCATGCTCTTTTATAAAATATATAAATGTCACAAAAGCATAAAACCTTCAATTACCACCAAAATATTGACACTAGAGGAAAAAGCAATGACACTGTTGGATTAAACATACAAAGTACATATAAGAAACAGTTAAAATATAACTATGAACCTTTTTTTTTTTTTTCATTACATAATGTTATTCCTGCAGGAACAAAATCCGTTATTCTTCAATTCACCCTGAACCCTCATCCTTTACCTAAACCATGTTCTCTAACAAATGTGCTAAGGTTGTTAAGGATAATAAAAATATCAAATTTCATTTACATCCGAATCTCCAGCTTCATTTCTGTCTACAATAATACTTGCAAAAGTTGGAAACAAGTGACTAAATAAATCCAAATTCAACTTGAAAAAGTCCAAGAGATCAAAAAAACTTGATTCTTTTGCAGATGGTAGTCAAACCTTCTGATCTCTTTCCAAGCCTCCGGGCAGCTTCTCTTCATCCTCAACTTCCATCTCTGCTGCATTCTGTTGGTTCTATTGCATACTCATCTAGAATTAAAAAATGAATTTAAAAAATGTGTATAAGTAGATGAGTATTGCATGCTCATCTGATTTGTTAGCATTTTCCTTTTCCTCTAACTCTTCCATTGATAATCCTGGTTGTGATGGCATTTCTCCAGTTGTTTTTAATACCTGTGTATTTTTGCTTATATATAATGAATTTGTATTTAAAAAAAAAAAGAGAGAAAAAGTGGAATCCTTCCCTTACACTTATTGGGCTTAATTTCACTTTTGCTGAAGTAATGGAGTCCATCAGCTGCTAACTCCTCCACCATCTTAAACTTATGACAGCTAGTAGGGATTCTGCTAGTGCCAATCCACTGGTGTTGATATCTTGGCTTATATTATTCATCTGTGGGTAGATTCTATGAAATGTTTGGAGAAACTGAAGCAGTTGCTTTTGACATTTCTAAAATGATTTCTTTCTTGATCTTCTCTAACACATGCTTTGCATTTCTGTAGTCCTCTTTTCTTTTGATTGCATTTGGATTATAGGACTTCTAAGCAAGATTCCATTTTATGATTTTCCTTCTGATTTTTGCAGTTCTGTAGGCTGCTCACTGTGTGTAATGACTGATGGTTCTCTGTCTGCTAACTTCTGAACTAATGCTGGCATTCCAGATATTTCTATACTTTCACTGACTCTTTTTCTGCTCTGTATTCCACTTTCCAGTTTGGAAAACTGTGCTCTGCTCAAACACATACAACTTCTTCAATATTCACTGCCAGTTTATTGAATGGTGATCTCCAAGAATCAGTTGGAGAAGCAAACTTAATTAGCTTTGGTTCTAAAACAGAATTCTGTCTACATATGTTAAAATTGGACAGAGATAATACCATGTACAGGGTGTCCATTCTATACAATCTGAAAAATGCACAGAAAGGTAACTTATTCTAGTTTTTATGCATGAAAATAATCACTTAATTTACTCTAATTTTGTTTTTAAATTTTTCAGATAATCTACCCTACAAGAGTTGGCATCTGTAGAAGAGAAAGTCAATTGTGTCCTCTGACTAGCAGAGATCAAATCCATATCAGAATTAGAAGATGATTGACATGTTATGCAAAGGAAGCATTGCACAGAAATTCAACTTCATACTGGATGAAGAAATTTAAAGAGACTGGTTCCTTTAATTATAGTCCTGAAATAGAAGTCTTGGATTAAACAAAGATACTATGGCATCTATTGAGGAAGCTTTTTAGCAAAACCCACAAAAATCACTAAGACAGGCATCTGTGGGATTTGGTGTTCCTAAGACAATAGTGCACAAAATTCTTAGAGTGAAATTGCATGAGTGACCTACAAGGTCGAAGCGTATCAAATGTTGCTGGAAGAGGAACACACACACACACACACACACACACACACACACACACACACACACACACACACACACACACACACACACACACACACACACACACACACACACACAAGATTAGCTTTTTCTCACAAGTTTAATAAACATTTAAAAAGGCATCTTATCTCTCAACAGCAAATGTGATGAAGGTTAATCTAATGTTTAATGGCAAAGTTATTTACCCTAACTGCCATATTTGAGGGTACAGAGAAGTCACAAGAAGTGTGGGAATATGAAAGGGATTCTCCCTCCCCCGAAGTCAGTGTATTGTGTCCTGGGAAAAATCTGCATAATTGGTCCTTTCTTTTTTGCCACCATTGATTAATAGTGATAGTTATCTTGCAGTGCTGCAGGATTTTTTATTCCTGAGTTAAGACAATGGGTTTCAGCAAGGTGGAACACCTTTCCACTTCACTCAGAATGTTTGACAATTTTTAAATGAAGTCTTCCCAAACAGATGGATCAGTGGAGGTGGGCCAGTTGCTTGGCCAGCATTTGGCCCACCTCTGCTGATTTGTTCCCCATTGGATTTTTTGTATGGGGGCCTGTTAAAAGTGTGGTTTACTCCTCAAAACTGCACTCTAAACTCTCTTCATACCAGGATCACAAACATAATTTGGGCATCTGCTTTGGCCTCAGTTCAAAACCTGTGTTTGCATGTGAATAATGGACTCTGAAATGGGCCACAAATAAGCTGCTAAACCCCCCCAGTTGAGAACCACTACATGGCTGAGCAGCTAAATGTACCCAGGCTCCCAAAGTTAATTGACAGTAGACGTTTACTGACTACGGTAAAAATGTTAACAGGAGTGATGAATGCCCCAAACATCTGGGATTTCTGTCAGTGGCACAACCCTCTGCCATCCTTGAGGTCTGACCCCACACCAATCCTGAAATACAACCATCTGAAACTTTGTAATCGTTTCCTACCTGACCAGCCACTCCCTAAAATACAGGCACTGCTGCATCTTGGAGGTGACCTGCAGAAAGTAGTTGCCGATTGCAAATAACATTGCATTCTCCTAGAGTGGATCGCATCTATTCAACTGGAATAAACTCTTCCAAAAACCTTGTGGCTAAAACTGTGCCAGATGACTGAACATCAACACCTGCCATTCACCTCTCCAATCCATACCATGCTGTGTTTCAGTTGCGACAACAATCCATGGTTTGACTTGATTCAGCTTCCCTGCCATTGTTTTACTTATTCTCGACTTGTGCTATGATGTTCATATTTTATTTAATTAATTTATTTTTTTTTTATAATTTCATTCTTTATATATGCTTTTAATTTTGTGTAACTTATAATTCCCTATGTAACTTTTCTGTTTCCTAATTTAAATCACATGTATCATTTTCTGCCTTAATGTAAAACCTCCTAACCAAGTTTCTGTGATGAGTAGTATTGTTCCTAGTACCTGTACTCTACTTAGCAGCAATAAAGTAATTTAATTAATTAGTAATTAATACTGTAACTAAAACACAACTAGCAAATGTGTTTATGGAATTGCAAAATCATGCTATGCTTTGATTGAGGTTATGTCGCATCTTAACAATCTTATGATTATATATCCTAAAAACTAGAAAAAATATCCTTTCCAATGTATTTTATGGACTGTGTTTTTATCTTGTATAAAAAAAATCTTTAAAATGCATTAATAAAATTTTACAGCATCCATTCACTGTTCACTCCAATCTCGCCAAACTAACTTTTCTTCTTCTTCACTTATCTTTCCTCCTATTTCTGTTTGGAACAGACTTTTGTACATTTCCTGAAAATTACAGTCTGCAGAAATTGAGATCCTGCATCATTAAATATGTTCTGTCTTCTCAACCTGCACAGGGTGATAGAGTACTATAGATTTCAATAGGTTTTTTTGTGTTCGGGATTACTATAAATAAAAAAATATAAACCTCAAATATCAAATCACTTGTGGATGCAGACAGATCTGCATAAGAGAAGTTCTTTCAAAGAAGATTAGAATATAAAGCGATATCCAATATGGAAGAGTGGAAAAGTGTGATCAGTCATGTGTAGATCGAATTACCATTTTGACTCTGCTCCCATTCTTTTCATTGATCACAGTTATCCAAGAAGGTCTTATAAGGAATCTTTCTTCATCAGATCCCTTAGAATTAATGCCGTTAACAGAAAAGAAGGTATGAAATTCGACTTGGCATCTTTCGACTAAAGAGCAGAATACAATACAGTACTGGTTAATGAATGAAAGGTTTTCAGGAACATTTGTCACAGCAGCCATCAGTAAAATAATTGGTAGTAGTTATAAGAAGAAAAGGCGCCTCCGTAGCCAGGTGGGCAGGAGCAGTAGTGAGTAGCACACGCTTCTTGATTAGACCGTGGTTCGAGCCCGTGACCACCAAATACGGAGGATGCAGAAAGGTCAATGCAATATGGCCTTAGTTGCTAATGTTCCTAAAAACCAAATAACAAACAAACAACAAACATAAGAAGAAAAAAATATATTAAGTTTTGTAACATGAACATTCATGTGGTTTATTAACTAATTTCAGAAGCTTGTAATTGTCACCTAAAAAAAAATATGTTGCTGAATTTGAATTTTACTGTTAGAAAAATAACTTATTGTAATTATAATGGCTGTAAAGGTTTCTATGATGGATGAATCTCTGAAAGTGGTATATTGAGAAAGGGATAATTAATAGCATAACATAATTTTCATTTGACTTGCCCTGTATTTTGACTTTTCCCATATACAATTAGATTTTGTATACTGTTATAAAGATATTTTAAAATTATTCCCATTTTTTAATCAATCTAGGAAAGGAATTTTTTGTAGGACTTTCCTCAAGAACTAATGAAGCAGGTGCCAGAGCTTTAGCAGCAGCATTTCCAGAATTTCCTGTTACACCTGTTAAAGTATCAGATACTTTACATTTAAAGACAACAGTAACTATGGCAGGACCAGATATTATATGTGTTAGTGGTGGAAAAGAAGCACAGAACATTCTCAAAGTAAGAATATAATTTTTCATGCAATTTTGATGTAGAAATATTTTTATGAGTTATAAACGGTCTGAGACTATCTAACTGAGAGATCTTCACAATTTCTTAAGCTGAACTCGTGGAGAACCAACTGGAGTTAGCATTAGTAGTGGCATGATACAAAAAAGCAAGCTTGTACAGCATCAGCCAAAAAAACCCTTCCCATTTTACCTGTCCATTCCCTCCAATATACAGGGGGGTCTTCATTATCCGAGGATAATTGGTTCCAGAAAATTCCACTTGAAACGGGGACCAATTTTCGTAATGTATTATGTACTCGTACATAGTAAAAAAAAAATGGAGAACTGAAAAATGCGACAATTATTTTATTAGACATTTTTTATTATAATATGTTGAACAATGTTAAGGTTAAGTAAAAAAAAAAGTTTATTGAAGTTGCACTTTTTTTTTACCATATTTTTTCAGATTCAGTTGTGTCTTTAACTTCGTGCTTAACTTTTGCTGCACGATCATGAAGAGGATCATTCTCACAAAAATATTCAAGTGCTTGGTCAATTTTCTTGAGGAAATTCTTTAATTTTCAAATCTTTAACCTGTGGTGGTCATCATTTTCGACTTCATCTTCTGTGGGTAGTTGGTCTAATTCTGCTAGCTCCTCATTTGTAAGTGGTTTTGCACTTGATTCAAGCAATTGTACAATATCCCAATTATTAACTTCATGGAATCCCGCTTCTTTTGCAAGACGCAATTTCGTTTGCTCTTGTGGGTAGCACAGTGGGCAGAATTGCCATCCTCCCCACACAGGGTGGAAAAGACCTAAGTTCGAATATCATTGATTACAGGAGGAATTTTTATTGGTCTTTTTCACAACGTGGCTGAGTTAGTTGGTCTCAGGTGAAGGGTAGCTTGATTTTTTTCACCCTTGCTGGTCAGAAAATTGCTGTCAGAACACACGTAATTTGCAGACAATATGCAAGGAGCAACATGGCTTTAGTCGCCGATGCTCCTAAAACCCAACAATTTCATTTTGTAACCCAGTCAATTGCATTCTTCATATTCACGAAAGGAATCGGAGTATAACTTTTTCCATGAGCTATTTATTAATCTACACAAAATTTATTTCCAAGCTTCTCCAATCATTTTTATACTGTGCAGAATATTAAAACTTTTCCAAAAATTGTTCATGTTATTTTCATTGCATTCTCATACCATAATCTCGTAACCTTACAACCTCATAACTGCAGGGACTCGGTTAATGAATACTCAGATACTGGGGACCCCCTGTAAATCTTTCTTGAATTTATTTAAGTTGTTAATTTCTACAACAGATGGAAGTTTGTACCAAAATCAACCACCGACTGGCTAGAGGCAAACTTCCACACATTCTACAACCATCCTTCCTTCAACTCAAGGAAAAGGAACTTCTGAATTACAAATTTGTGATAAAAGCAATCCTAAACAGACCAAACAAGCTGATAATTTCTCTTTTAGCTTGAATAAAGCAATTTTTTGTTTTTCTCTTTTAGCTTGAATAAAGCAATTTGCTTGTGTTTTTTAAATGTTATGCCAGCATTTGAAAATCCAAACATAGCTCTTCAATCAAGCATATCTCTTATCCATGTTCTGAGGTCATTATGTAATCCTTGATATGTTGAATGTTATGTGCAAATTTATTTTACTAAGTTTTCAAATCTTCCACCTCCATATTGAAAATTGATTACCATAGCAGACTAAATCAGAAGGATGATTCTGACTTAGTCATAGGCACTTCTACTGCCAAGGTCATGCAGAGTCTAAAATAAGAGAAGATTCTGTTCTTTTGCTTAGTGTAGTAGTATGTTATGGCTGCATGTGACTATATCATGGTGCTTAAGTTCTCATTGAAAAATAATGCTATAATTGCTGAGATAGCACAAATTTCATCAATTCGCAGTGCATCATTTTCAAATTTAAAATTTTTTCTAGTTAAGTTTCCAGTACTTCTTGGCGTTGATAAATAAACAGATTGTGCAATAGATTTTTTGCAGCATCAGTTCTGTAACTTTTGGTATGGGAACGTACCAGATGCACTTATGAAAGATGAAAGGATTGATGTACAATGGACAAGTGCACATGGAAGTTTGAAATACAACTAATTATCCCAATTCATGCTTGACATTTTTTAAGTTCCTCACAGCGATGCTGAGTGTGAGAGAATATTCAGGCAGATTAGAAAATTCAAAACTGAGTTCAGATCTCTTTCTGGTGAAGCTTTGGAAATGCTCCTGACAGCCAAGTTCAAACAGCAGGGCCATTTTTGAACAAAACTTTGGCTCATCAGGGGTGTGGAACTGGATTTTTCTTGAATCAGTTGATGCCTAATAGCATATCCAAATAGAATCTAGAAACTGAAAAATTTAAGGTAAACTATTGTTTAAAAATATAATGTATTGGTAAACTATCCTATGGCTGTATTTTAATATAAAATTTTTATTTTTGCCAATGAAGTTTAATTTCTACTGTAGTATGGACTTCCTCCTGTTTTTGGCCCAAAAACTTGCTGTTTTTCTTCTGCTTACAACTACCTGATCTCAGGTTTTTTGAAAGTTGACAGCTTTGTATGAGAGATGCCAAATGGCAAGAGAAACTATAATTTTAGGGGGAAGCCTCAAGCTGTGAAAATCTCTATTAGAAATGCACTTCCATACATTTCTTATAGCTTATAGTGTAGTATATAGTATAGCTTATAGTATAGTATATAGCATAGCTTATAGTATAGTATATGGCAGGGTTGGCCAACAAGTCGATCATGGATTTAATTTCGGTCGATCACAAAGAATTTTAATTATACAGTCATCCCTCGATTTGTGCAATAAAATTTTTGAGATGGTAGATCACGGCACATTTTGAAGGAAAAAAGTAGATCGCATCACAAATTAAGTTGGCCACTCCTGGTATATGGTATATTATAGTAAACTTAATTTACTATAATTTCTTTAGCTATGTACAAAATGATGTTAAAGCACTTCCATATGTTTGTTGTGCACTCTTAATTACAGACACAGTATTCCAGCATAAAGATAACCACTACTTTATGTGGAGTTTTGGTTTTGGTTTTTTTTTTTTTAAGGAGCATTAGCAACTAAGGCCACATTGCTCCAGGATATGCGGTGGTCATTCCCTGACCTTTCCGCACCTCCGTATTTGGTGGTGACGGGCTCGAACCCCGATCTAATCAAGAAGCGTGTGCTACGCACTGCTGCTCCTTCCCACCTGGCTATGGAGGCGCCTTTTATGTGGAGTGAGCATAATAGAAACAAGAAAGCATATTTGATATATATTATTATATATAAATGTTTTGGTCTCCTATAGCAGTATACAAATTTTATAATAATGGAGTTTCATGTGAGAAATGAATTTATTTACATCTGGACCAACCTAGGTCCATAATGTGGCAAGATAATTTTATAAGAAAATTTAGTTTAATTTTATGCCAAAAAGATAGCAAATTATGGAACTGTTATGCTATAACTCTTCCATAGTCATTTCCAATAAGCAAAACATTATTGGGAATCAAGAATCAATCTTATGCCAAGCTGTATACCACTCTTTTTGAGATTAAGCACATTTTTAATTTTTTTTAGAGGATGGAAAGAGAAGCAACCTACAGATATCAAACTGTAACTGTGCCTGATGACAGTGCAGCTAATTGTGTCTATATAAATGGCACATTAATTCACAGAGCAGAATTTCCTGAGAGTGTTTCGGTAAGCTGATTTTTATCATTTTACTTTTATTTTTTTAACTAATTAAGTAGTTGCATATTAGTTAAGTAGTTGTTAAAATTTCATATATGTTAATTGTGCAACTCTCATCTTATTCCATACTTTTTATTTATACATAACATGATTCCATGCCATTTGAATATAACCCACATTACTACAAAGTTGTTCACTCTGTAGTTGTCTTTTATCAGTTTCATGAAAACTGAGTGCTAAGTGAACCCGCACTGTAAGTGGAGGAGTTTGTTTTTTCCCATAAGAAATAATGCATAAAATTTTGTAATGTCACTAGGTATGGTGTGGCCTACCAACCATTCAAAAAAAAAAAAAAAAAAATAGTACATTTGAGCACTATGAATTAATGGATTTCTCTTTGATTTTTTTTTTTTTTTTTTTACCTTGTTGGATGAATAATTTTATAAACACCATAAATGCTAAAATATCATATCCATAAAGGTAAAGAGTATTCTTTATTTAAAAAAAAAAAAATTGCTAGCAATAGTTAAATATGCATTCAGTTTTTACTCATGAAATTTAGGCAGTATGGCAACCAGCAGAAACTTATTGTCATTTTTTTTTTTTTTTTTAACGTAGTCAAGATTAAAGAAATACATCATCATGATATGGTTTTCAAAATGCACACACACACACACACACACACACACACACACACACACACACACACACACACACACACACACACACGCGCGCGCGCGCGTACGTACGTGCAGTTAGAATTTTTATTTAGGTTTCACAAAGTGATAAACTAACGAGTAATGCAGGGATCTGGTAGTCTATCAAAATCAGAAACTTGTGGTAAGTAAATAGAGATAAAATAAACATTTTTAAAATCTGGTATCGAGAGAGAGAAATATAAAATTTTTCTAGATTTTGGAGTGGTTTTAGATTTTGGAGTTGAGCAGTTTTAGAGAAGTGCAAACAATCAAATTTTTATATATCTGAACTTATTTTCATCTCTTTTTGCTGCCAATGATTTAAACCACAAGGACAATGAAATGGTCTTAATTCTCACAGCAGAACAAACTTGATAGTGTAACAAGTTGATTGGTATTACAGTACTTTCAACACATATCTTTAGGAATGACCACCGCATATCCCCGGAGCAATATGGCCTTAGTTGCTGATGCTCCTAAAAACCAAATAACAAACAAACAACAAACAATTGTTGTGAGCTTTTGGTGTAGGCAGAAAATGAACCTAGAGATGCAAGCAATATGTAACATTCTTATTTTAAATAGCCTTGGCACACTTATTGAAAAACTAAGGTATAAAGGATGAGATTTTAAGGTGGAGGGTGGAATACTTATAAAAATAATATCACTGGCATGATCTGGGCAAACATTGACATCAGAAGATTTAAAACAGTAATCTTACCAAAGAAGAATAGAAATCTTGCAGATCATTTCATTTTGCATTCTTGTAATGCCAAACAACAAAAGGTTGAAAATGACCACTAGAGAAAAGGCTCCATTGGAGAAGAGACCATCGCTAAGTTGTGATCTGAGGTACCTAGAGGATCACTCCCCTTCCTTGACCATGTACTTGGAAGTTATTTGTGAGATCAAGAGTGTTGGCTGTGTAGTTAGGATTGTCTGGTATTCTGATAGGTAAATGAACAATCTGTGTGAGGTCATTAGCAATTGAAAAAGCTTCAGCATCTCAACCAGCTGGGTTAGTGTGAATAGAAAACTGAAGCCAGCTGGAGTTTTGAACATTCAAATTGCTAAGAAAAATTACCTCACTGCTAGGAAAGTTCAACTGGAGAAAATGGAGCTTCAAAGAAAGGAAGTCAAAGAGTTCCAAATGATTAGTGGAATTTGGATACTGATAGAGGCAACAGATGAATTTGACAGAATGGGAGAGAGATTTTAATTCAGAGAAGAAATAAGAGAGATTCCAAATTACTAAGTATCTGACAAGGAATATCAGAGCCGAAATATGCACAGGTACCACCTTTCAAGTGAAAAGAATCATATGGGGAATAATTAGGACAACTAATGAGCAGTGGTTGAATCAACTGATAATTGAGATTTTATTAGAAAAAGTGAGTGGTGCTTGGCAGACTGTAAGTGGAAATGGAGATTGCAAAAACAACAATAAACTGAGACCTCATATATTTGTGAAATGAATGAGGAAATGTTAGGGAGGTCTTTGTGTGTTATCTTTGTGCAGATAAGTTTATTCTGTTAGTTTGACTATTTGTGATGTAGTCAGTATTAAAGAAAAAGTGGGGTGGGGGGGAAACATGAATGAAGTAGTTTAAATTTCTGGATTTGGCATACATATATACAAGAATATACCCAGCTCCTTAACATAACATGGCCTCAACAATGCCCTCTCATAAACACTACTCAGACTCCCTCCGGTCACTATCTGGCATAGTAAAGGCAGCAGGGTTATACATTAGCTGATTCAGATGCCTCCTAGAAGGTTACCAATAGGTTTGGTGCAGTGGACTATCTAGCAGCTGGCATGAAAATACCATTTTAGAGCTGTACACTTGAAATGTATGGAAGATTGGATCTCAACATGATGCCCATCATAATCTCAAAAAGCATCAACCATACTGAATAATGGAAGAGATCGGGGTGGGGGTGCTGGAGCCTTGTTTTGGAGACTAAACATGGGTTTCACCACTTCAAGCCTCCAATAAGCAAATTAGTGGTATTTGCACCAGTTGATGAGAGTTATCTACCACCTAGTACTGCCTGGTAACACAGAGGGATAGCATTCCTCTGTGTAGTGTGAATACCACATCTCGACTATTGCTTATATTGGTTCACACCTGGATGGTCACTTCCAGTATACTAAGTGCCATATTTCCCATAAATATGAAAGTGCAAGCAGAGGATTTGTTTGTTGCACTAGACTTCTTCAAAAAATTGTATGTTGCACTGGACTTCTTCAAAATTTGGTCCACTTGACTCAATTGTCACCTGAATATCAGTTCCATTGGCATTCTAGATTCCCAGTCAGCAAGCCATAGCTTGTCAGTTGTTGTTTGTTATTTGGTTTTTAGGAGCATTAGCAACTAAGGCCATATTGCTCCGGGATATGCGGTGGTCAGTCCCTGACCTTTCCGCATACTCCATATTTGGTGGTGACGAGCTCGAACCCCGGTCTAATCAAGAAGCGTGTGCTACACACTGCTGCTCCTTCCCACCTGGCTACGGAGGCACCCTATAGCTTGTCAGGCCTGAGAGAATGTTAAGTGACAAACCTCAAGGACCTTGAGGTTTATCACTTTCTTTAATTTTTTTTTTTTTTTTTTTACTTGGTCAGATATGCATTGGGCAGAGAGGGAGAGATGACAGTCATCTACCATGTTGGTTAAATGTTTAACTAGATTGACAAATAGTGGAAACCTTTGACAAGCCTATTTAAAAAATAAAAGTGGTGAGAAAAGTGGTATGAGTACTTTTCAGAGTTACCAAATTGAAAGTACAAGCAATGAATAGTACCACTGATTCATATCAAAATCCAATTCATGATCCATAATCAGTTTTGAAAAAGACAAATTAATGAACTTTCCAAGAAAAAGAACTTAATAGCAATCATCTGGCAAAAGTAATCCTAAAACAGAACAAGCTGGTTGTTCTAGGCATGTTATTCTTACTTGTGCAAAAATCTGTTATGTTTCTTCCTTCTGGCTTGAAAAAAGGAATTTATTTCTTTTAAATGTTTTGCGAGCATTTGAAAATCTGAACTTGTTTCATCAGTCCAATCTACCTCACATATGTGTACTGAGGTCATTACTCCTAGATATATTGAAGAATGTTGTGTGTGAGTTTCTTTTACCAAAAGTTTTTACATCTTCCACATCCATTTTGAAGTTGATTACTAGAGAGAGAGCTGAAGAAGATATCCTGTCACCAGACCACTTTCCTTGGGCAAAACAGCCACTATCCTTCAAATTGTTTCTATCATGTAGTAGAGTGAAAAATAAAACCTCCCTGAGACATAATGAGCATATTTTTTCCCTATGAAATATCATTAAACCCTGCTTCAATAGTAAACAATGAGAAGACGATGTTCATATATGAATAATAATGCTCTTTATTCTCCCTTTAAACCTGAAAATCTGTTGGTGACTTAATCGTCATCATTTTACATTATTTGGACATCACATAACAACCATGTGGTGTGCCCTCTGCTGTCTGTTATATTAATTTTGAATCTAGTTATACAAATTTTACAGTACATAATAGTTGAAAAAAATACCATTTAATTATGTTAGAAAATAAGCATTTCTTACTGATTGTAAGCAAAACAGATAGGGGTAGAGAGGATGACTCGTTATTAGTCATTTGTTATAAGAATGTTGCAACAGATTCATGCATGCTAGTTGCACTTGTCATTTTTGCATATTGGAGGCTGATTGCATGTTTTATTTATCTTTAATTTTCTTTGTGTAAAGTAGTTTTCTACAGTTTTCTGACAATCAGTATGGTGAAATGACACTACCATAACTGTGTGAATTCACCAAACAGTCGTTATTGTGAACAATGGACAATTTATGCCAAATTTGCAGTCATTTATAGTATAAATGGTTAAACATGTATTATTCTTACCTACTTTGAATGCCACTTAAGAGATGAACAGAAGTTGGCACCACATGTATGTTGCATATTGTACTATATAAACCTGACTAAATGGATGAAAGGAAAGAAGGGCATGACATTCACCATTCCCATGGTATGGCACAAATTAATCATCCATAACAGACTTCTTCTGTCTTACAAAAGTTTCTTGTTTTTTGAGGAGCACAAAAGTAAAATAGAATATCCAAAAGTTGCTTCTGCAATGAAACCAGTCATACATGCAAAAGGTGTCCAAACTCCTTTATCACTTTCCTCATTGAAAATAGGTAATTGGAATTAACTGTTTTCAATGAGGAAGAAGAGAACACTAGAAGATCCACATTACAATCCACAAAGTAGTAAAGAACTACCTAATTGAACAGATTGAGCTTAATGATCTAGTACATGATTCAAATGCACTAGGTCATTAATAACTTTTCGATCAAGAGTGCAAGAATGGAATGCTCTGGCAGATGATACAAGGATTCCTGTATTTATAAAGAAGAATAAAAAATTATTGATATTTTACTTCCTGCATATTTTTTTTATGTTACTGCCTGGATATAAATTGATTGATGGAAAACTGGAATTTGAACACAAAGCTGAAGAATGGCACCAGTTCACTAATTCATGTGAAGTAAATTCAAAGGCAATTTTATTACATAATAGATACATAAAGTCTTCAATACTTGTAGTCCATTCTTTTGGTATGAAGCAGATTTGCAAGATTTTCTCAAATATTGAATGCAGTCAAATATAAGGAAAATCCTTAGCAGTTAAGTAACTTATTTTATAGATGTTAACAAAAAAAAAGGTTAAAATTTTTTATGTGCGTAATCAGCTGATTACACATTAACAAATCTACTCTGTTTACCAAAAATTTACTATATTTATTGAAATACATGATAGATAGTGTGTTTTGTGTCCCTGAACTCAGCAGTCTTGAAAGAGTGCAAGTCATGTGAAAACATCTATTATGTATTCAACATTTCACACTTTCCTTTCTGTTAATGTAGTAATTAAATATTCTATTATTCTAGTAAGAGCTTGTGCAAATAGCTGACTTATTCTCCAAAAATTGCAGAGAAGCAACACTGTTAACAGGAGAGACTGCTTCTACAGGGATGGGATACACTTAAATAGAAAGGGTGCAAGAATATTTGCTGATGCTTTCAAGGCAGTGTTATGTGGGTCGGAAAACTGCTAGCTTGGGGGGGGGATACAAGGACTAATAGATTAACACTAGCCACTGGCAGAGGCGAAAGTGATTCTTGCACTGCTTCTATTGAAATGAGCAGCAGCCTGGAAAACAAGATGCAGGGTATTTCAGAGACTGCTGGGAGTCATTGCGGTACCAGTAAACACATGGGTTGTGTTAGGGTAGCTAAGAATAGGAACAGGTGCATGTATACTTGCGTGTACACCAATGCTAGGAGTTTGGTAAATAAATTTGATGAATTTGAGGTATTGCTCAAAACATCAAAGGCAGATATTGTTTGGATATCTGAGACGTGGTGTCATACAGATATAAGGAATGCAGAACTGGAATTTGGAGAGTACCATGTGTACAGAAAGGATAGACAGGTCAGGACAGAATAGGAAGGAAGGAGGGGTTATGCTATTAGTTAAGAAACACGTAAAATCCAAGGAAGTGAAGCCAGTCGACATCGCTGGACAGTGCAGTGTTGAGTCAGTTTGGTGTTGAGTGCAGTGTTGAGTCAGTTTTAAGCATTAGGAGATCAAAATTGAGAGTAGGAGTATGCTATAGGCCTAATGACTCTGATGAGTATAATAAGAAACTGTACAGGGAAATAGAGTGGACCAGTAAATCAGAGAGTCTTATAATGGGGGATTTCAATTTCCCAGATATTGACTGGAATTTGTGGGTTGGTCACTCACACACTAGCAAGGGTTTTGTGGATTTATTGGAAGATTGTTTTCTACATCAGCATGTTCAGAAGGCAACTAGAGGGAGTAATACTCTTGATCTGATTATCAGTAGTGATTCTTCATGCATTAAGAATCTGCAGATAAAGGAACCACTAGGTGGCAGTGATCACAGTCTGCTGAAGTGGGATTTACTCAAAGAGGTAACTAAAATCAGGGTGTAAAGGGAAGGGTTTTTGCTTTCGTAGAGGCGACTACAATGGTCGGAGACAGTATTTAAATTCTATACACTGGGACCAACTGATGATGTTACCAACAGCAAATTCAAAATGGGAAGCATTCAAAGAACTTATCTTGGAAGCTACTAGGCTTTACATACCAACTAAGAAATATTGTTCAAGGTTTAGGCCTAAATGGATGTCAGATGAACTATTGAGTCATTTTTTTTTTTTTTTTTTTGTAGTTGTTGGCGCATCGGCTTCTGTGGCCATAGTGCACCTCCCAAGGTTTTTGCAGTACTTCGATCCAAGCCCGAGGCGGGATTCGAACCCGCGACCTTTGGGTTGCCAGGCAGGCACTTTACCCACCTGGCTAGCCCGGTCGGCATTGAGACATATGGCAGAGAAGCAAAAAAAAAAAAAAAAAATGCATGGGATACATATAATTAATGGGTGACATGGAAGCATATGATAGATATAAGCTGGTCTGTAACCAAGTCACAAAGGAGATTAGGCAGCCAAAGGCAGATTATGA
Source organism: Mastigoproctus giganteus (assembly GCF_048544385.1). Taxonomy (NCBI): domain Eukaryota; kingdom Metazoa; phylum Arthropoda; class Arachnida; order Uropygi; family Thelyphonidae; genus Mastigoproctus; species Mastigoproctus giganteus. The sequence continues at coordinate 8,734,252 of NC_143580.1, forward strand.
GAAATCCTTGGCAAAGGATGCAAAGAAAAACAGAAAATAGTTCTTTACCTATGTAAACTCTAGAAGGAAAGGGATGAATCAGATTGGTCCACTGGATATTGATCGTTCAACAGTTGAGGGTCCTGATCAGGTGGCTAACAAACTAAACAAGTGTTTTGCATCTACATTCAAACATGAGGAGTTATTCAGAAAGGGGAATGCCAGAGGTGAAGTTAACTCTGGTAATGAGCTAGATGATTTTGTAATAACTGAGAGGAAAGTCGAGGATAAACATAAAAAAGGCATCCGGGGTGGATGGGATCTATCCAGTTATATTAAAGGAGGCAGCAAAGGAAGTAAGCAAACCCTTAGCCATAATTATGAGAGCTTCTTTGGACTCAGGGAGGTACCCATGGACTGGAGATGTGCAAATGTGACCCAAATTCATAAAGGAGGATCAAAGGCTGACCAAGTAATTATAGACCTGTGAGTTTAACTTCTGTTCCAGGAAAATTAATGGAGTGCACTAGTTAAAGAAGCACTGCAGGATCATCTAGACAAGACTTCAGTTATAGCTCGGACACAGCATGGTTTTGTTAAGGGAAAGTCTTTCCTGACCAATTTGATTGGATACTATGATGCAGTCACAAAAGAACTGGATGCAGGGAATAACTTTGATATTATATATTTGGATCTTAGAAAGGCTTTTGATACTGTTGCACATAGAAGACTGCTACACAAATTGGAGCAGTGTGGCATTGGAGGCAAATTGCTGCTATGGATAAAGGGATGGTTGAGGGGGAGAAGACAGAGAGTGGTAATCAATGGACACTGCTCATCGTGGACTAATGTTATTAGTGGAGTCCCTCAGGGTTCAGTGTTGGGTCCATTGTTGTTTTCTGTATTTATAAATGATAATTGATGGTGGAATATCAAACTTAATGTCCAAGTTTGCAGACGATACGAAAATTGGCAGGATTGTTAAGGACACTAATGACAGTGCGCTGCTGCCACAAGATCTGGAAAAGTTGAGCAGATGGGCTGAGAGGTGGCAAATGAAGTTTAACATTGACACATGTAAAGTACTACATATGGGAAACAGTAACCCCAGAGCAACGTATCAACTCTGTGGTACTACACTGACAGTGGTAGAGAATGAAAAGGACCTGGGGATAATTGTGCAGGCAGATATAAAGTTTTCTGAGCAGTGCAGACGGGCTGCAAGAGTAGCTCATGGAGTATTGTCAATGATATACAGGAATTTTTCTAGCAGGGATAAGGAGGTGATTATTCCCTTGTATAAGGCAATGGTCAGGCCACACCTTGAGTACTGTGTACAGGTCTGGAGGCCTCATTTCAAAAAGAATGTAGAGCTGCATCTGGAATGATTACAGTGAAGGCCAACAAGATTAGTGAATGAACAAAGGGTTGCTGTTACGAAGAAGGGCTTAAGTTTTGCAAATTACAGTGTCTGGAGACTAGGCACAGGCAAGATGATCTGATAGAGGTGTATAAAGCCTTGAATGGTTTGAGTATGCTCAATGCTGATGGGATTTGTCCTCTTGCTCAGAATAATCACCCGAGAGGGCATAAATTCAAATTGAGGAAAGACAGATGTAGGATAGATGTGCGGAAATTTGCCTTTAGCCAGTGGGTATTAGCATTAGCATTAGTAGAGGCATTTGATGCAAGAAAGCAAGCTTATGCAGCATCAGCCAAAAAAAAAAAAAAATAAATAAATAAAAAAAAAAAAAAAATAGGGTAGTTGGTTTGTGGAACAGACTTCCATCCCTTGTTGTGGAAGTTGATAGCCTAAATAAATTTAAGGCTCAGCTGGACAGGTATTTCAACGGAGGGGTGAAATGGGAGTGGGTTTTTTTTTTTTTTTTTTGGCTTTTGTGGCATAGCTTGCTTTCTTGCATCATATGCCTATGCTAATGCTGAAGTTTATTCTCCTGTCTTTATTAGTGTTCCCATGAGATCACTGCAGAAACAGTTTCATATCTTTTCAGTTGGTTATCTACATGGATGTTTTCCTACTGCTGGTTGTTGAGAAGTGGGTTTTAGAGATATGTTACAGGGAGATTTTGTAGATTTTACTTCTTAAAAGTTTATGATGCTTTTATGAAGTCACTGCCAGGAGCAGCACATTTTTTCTAAGACTGCTGAGTTCAGAGACACCAAACACATTGATAAGTGTCATATATTTTAATAAATATATGCAGTGAAAAGTAGAGCTTCTTTTTGGAAAGATTCCTTTGTGCATACACAAATACTCCAAGTTTCTTTTCGTAACTTGAAAGTAACAAGTAATCGTGTAATTTTAGAAGATAATTACAGGCAGTCTTTGACCTACATCGATCCACACTTACTTTACTAATGAACTAATACCCATGTTATTACTTACAGCAGCCTGGTGTGCTTTTCTTTTCTTTTTTTTTATTATTATTATTATTTTTCTCTTTATTATATTTTAACAAACTATATCAGCACTAATAGAGAATGGATTGTCAAAGTACAGTAATTATAATTACAGTGGGAGGGAGGGCGGCGGCAAGAAATTGTTAAAAATGGAAGACTTCATTATAGTTTTATTCTTAATCCAGAGACTATATTATATAACAAGTGTACTATTATCCAATAACACTTAATACCATTAGTGACAATAGTCTTGTTATCCATATTGAAAATTTGGATAACATTAACCATGGTATTCATTAGCTGATGAATACATTTATCTGTAATTTGACAATCCACTCTCCTCTATTAGTGCTGCAATTGTACTGTTTGTATTGTAGTATTGTGTTTATATAGATATTTTTATATTTAATTGAAATGTCTTGTTTTGTGCATTTTGATTTACACCTTTCATTTATTTGCTTTTTTTTTTTTTTTTTTTTCCTTTACAAGATATTTGAAGAGAAAATTGATTACAATAGGATACCTCTCCAGTTTACAGAGTTGGAAAAAGCTTCAGGGTCTCTAAGTTGTTGCTGCATTCTCATTAAGAAGACCAAGTATATAAAAAAGTTATAGAAAAGAAGACCCAGCCAGGTCATCTCGAGAGTGGTTTCTCTATCCTGGTTATTGCCTTCTTTGAAGATTCCCTCCTTTCTTCACAGACTGCCTCAACTGCCCTCATCAGACTTCTAATGTTATCATATATAATGTGTATGTAACAAAGTGGGTTATGATGATGTTGCTGAATTTCTTGTTTTATTTCTTCTCATCTAGAAGACTGCCACTGATTTGCCCCATCTGACACACTTAGACTTATTGCTAGTTAATGTGATTCAAATGAGGAAAGGAAACCATGAGAAAATGCATGAATTTTTAACCATCTAGTGGGTGCATTAAAAAAGAAAAAAAAGTTGCAGAACAAGCCTTGTTAGGATAAGTGTTTAATAATGAATTGGGGGTGGGGGGAACAAGAAATGGTTTAAAATGGAACTTTAAAGTTTTATTCTTAATCCATGGACTGTATTGGATAATAAGTACAATGATTATCCAATAACACTTAACACCTTTGGTAACAGTAGTCTTGTTATCCAAAAAAATTCCCAATTATATTCCATTCAAATCTCAGAGTAGCAAAATGGGTGAAATTGAAAGAATTGAAAACTCTCTATAAGTGCTGAGTGCAGTTCATTTGCATAAACACAAAGTTATAAAGAATTATTTTACTTCTGTACTTTTCTCACTGAAAAATAAGTAATGATACAGCTTGAAAGTAAATACCATATTTGAGGAATGTTAAAATTCACACCCATGTAATTTAATTATTTATTTATTTTTGGTTGCCAGGATGCACTGACATTAGATGGTTAATAATACTTTCATCCTTGCTCAGATATTAATTCAAAGTTTAGTTTTATTTGCCATTTCTGAGGTGCTAAAATTATCAGTTGTGGCACTAGCTGTTTAGATTATGTTTAGAATTATTGCTAATGAGAAATTAAGTTAATTACTGTAAATCTTATAAGATATTCATGAAAAGCAGCAGTCATTTTACAATTTGACGTTCAACTTCCCAATGTTTTATCATCGTGATTATTTCTGTTAGAATTTCGATTTAAAGAAATGTAAGAATTCTTCCTTGAATAATTTTTATGCTTGAATAGATTTTCATTTTGGAAATTTTAATATATTTTCCATCTTTAATTTTTCAGTATATTCCAAAGTTTTGTTTATGCATTGAGTGATAGTTCCTAACATTCACTAATTCAGCAAACATTATCTATGATAAGATCAAAAAAAAAAAAAAAAAATTAATTTCATGTTCAAGAAAACGTATTTAAATAACTTTCTGTATATAAATAACTGCAGAAAATGTAAACTATTAAGCTTGTAGTATAAATTAAGGAAAGTATAAATTTTAAAATTAAAATAAATTTGCAAACAAAAACTTTATTCTTGTATATAGAATTATATCAAAAATATAAGAATATATGACAGAAATAAATTTGTAAACATATATATATTGTAGCAATGTATACATATAACTTCATCCTAAATTGCTTTGGGATTAAAATAGGGAAAAAAAGTGTTCAATGTTAAATGCTTTGACATTATAAAGGAATAGTTATACCGTGGACATACAGCAAAAATATCGGTGATGCTAAAAGAATTTCCAAGTTCTTGAAAAGAAAAAGAAACTCGCAAAACTTTACTGAAATACTGACTTATGCTTAACCTTAAACTAGATTCCAACAAATATAAAACAATCAGTTTAAAAGTGTCGGAGATTACTTCAATCTTTTGCATAGAATGCTTCCAGTCCAAATGTTCAACAAATATAACAAAAAATAAATAAAATAAACAGATAAAATAATTTAATGAATTCTTTCACTCATAGAGTGAAAGAATTCATTAAATTTGGCGCACAACGGAATAGAAAGCTGAGAAGCCCTCTCAACCCTGAAACACATCAAACCAACTCAGCAAGACCAAGTGTGAGAAGACATTGTCAGAATAAATGATTAAAATCGGAAAAACACTTACGAGAATAAATAATTAAAATCACAATTCAAAATTAAAATTGTGATTAAAAATTTGGATGAACACACAAATTAAACAAAACGAGGAAGGGAAACGCTATGAATTTTGTTTAATTTGTATTCATTCAAATTTTTAATTGTGATTTTAATTATTTATTCTTGTAGGCGGTTTTCCGATTTTAATTATTTATTTTGACACAATGTCTTCTCACACTCATGATCTTGCTGAGTTGGTTTGATGTGTTTTGGGCTCGGGGGATCTCACCTTTAGATTCCGTTGCACATCGAATCAGTCATATCTCTGAGTGAAAGAATTCAGTAAATTATTTTATCTGTTTATTTATTTTATTTAATTCGTTACATTTGGAAAACATTGACTAGAAGCACTTTACACAAAAGAGTGAGGCAATCTCTTACTCTTTTAAATATATTGTAACAATGTAGAAGTTGAGCCTTGCAGCTCTGTGTTTTTACTAATAAAACAATCAGATAAAATTAGACTTAATTCTAAGTCATTATTTTTCTGCAATTAAAATATTTGTAGTTATCATTTTATTTATTTTTTTTAATTTTGAGGAATAAATTTAGAAACCCATTCAAGTCAAATTATATTGACTTTCCATTTTAATAAATTTTCCTATAAATATTGTTGCACTTTTATTAAGCCAATTGTATTTGATGAATTACTGTTATTGGTTTCATCTTTTGTACAAATTCATTTTTTTTTTAATTAATATGACAAAAGCTCATTTGTTATAATAGTTGTAATGCTGATTTAAGTCTAGTTTCACAGATTTCTATGGACACAGTAGGGCTCAGAAGGCCCTTGTGCCAAAACCACTCAAAATATCATCATCATCAACAGATTTCTATTTAGAAACAAAATTTAGCCAATTTGGTCAAAACAGCAAATTTCCCTATTAATACATTTTCTCTAGCAGAATTTTTAACTTGAGTACAAGGATAGACAGAGATTTATATAAGTATTGTCAGCCAATAAAAGTTGTATTTAGGGCTAGTTTTTCTATCCTCCCATTTGGAACGTCATTTCTTTAGATTAATGGTTTGCATGAGTTAATGGTTTCAACCAGTGCCATGCAAATCTTAGGTTTCACGAAGGAGTTCTGTGAGTTGCACAAATATTCTGTAAGTTTTTTTTTTTTTTTTTTTTTATTTAATTTATAAGTGGATAACTATTTCTAAAGATATTAGGGTTATATGGAAGATTTGAGTTTTCAAAAGAATTTTTTGGCTTAGAAAAAGGGTTATAGAAATTCTGAATTACTTATTTGCTTAGACAGTTTCTGAGAACAGATTGAATAAATTGCAATTACATTATGTTTAGAAACCTCTTGCGATACCTTGTGCCATGTATTAATGCTTGATTAGATAGTATGAATCAGAGCTGTAATACTCAATATGTTCTATGTTGATAATAATATTAGTAAATTAATATGAGGAGTTTACCTCAATATAGTACGTGGAACACTTCCGTATGATACCCTCCAGAAATTAGAACGGAAAAAACGAAAAAATCGACAACTTACCGGTACATTAAAGTAAAATATAAATAATTAAATAATTAAAGTAAAATATAAATAATTAAATAATCAATTTAGCACAATTCAAAATCAATTCAAAACAATTATTTATATTTTACTTTAATTATTTAATTATTTATATTTTACTTTAATTATTTAATTATTTATATTTTACTTTAATGTACCGGTAAGTTGTTGATTTTTTCGTTTTTTCCGTTCTAATTTCTGGAGGGTATCATACGGAAGTGTTCCACGTACTATATTGAGGTAAACTCCTCTTATTAATTTACTAATATTAATGCTTGATGTAGGAATAACTTTTCTATCAACAGAGCATCTTCATTTCTTTATTTTGTAATTTCCCTTACTTCTTCAGTTATATTCATAGCCAAGTTTTTTTTTTTTTTTTTTTTTTTTTTTTTAATTTTATTTCCACAGAATAACATATTTGTTAAATTTTGGCAAAATTATATGCCACCTTAGTCCAGCACTTCACTTTAAAAAAAAAAAAAAATCTATAGCCAATCTATAATAATGATATCAATGCTTTAATCATTTTTGATTAAGATATCAAAAATGAAACCTCACCTAAAATTTAAAATGTGACAGTCCAGAGCATGAAAGCTCATTTGCTTTCAGTCTCTCTCTGAAAGTGATTTGATATGAAAAGGAAATTTTTATTGTGTAAGTGCAATTTTAATTAATAAAATTCATGTATACGCTTTGAAAGCTTTCAGTTCTCAGCTCTCAAAGATTCTTCTGTAGCTCCCAGGGTTACTAATCTTGGCTGTGCTTAGTGTATATGCATGCATGTGTTTTTCTTTTTTTTTTTTTAATGTAGTCCTTTTAAACAGTATCATTACAACAGTTTCAAACCATTACTGTTTGATTAAAAAAAGAAAAAATATATTCTAATTATTTTTCTTTTCTAAATTATCTAAGCTACAAAATTTTAAAAATAATAATCAATCCCGCCATAATAACAAATATTGTATATTTTTGCATTATCAGATTAGTATGAACCGTAAAAAAAAACCGAATTATTGATACTAATGTTATGAAAGCACGTATGCCTACTTAAGAGTTAAAGCATGAGATTTACTGGATTATCATATAATTGAAGAGTATATTTCAGTACATTCTTATATCTAAATCATTTGGAAATTTGATTTTTCTGATAATACATTATTTGAAAAATTTGCACTGTTACTATAATGTCATATTAATAAGATATCAGCATGCATAGTGTATAAAGAATTTTTTTTCTGCATGGTGTAAATATGCAGGGAGTCCTTTGGAGGAGAAACTAATGGGGTAACAAATGTGCATGTGAACACACCATAATGTCTTTGGCTCATTCACATACTTATCTGGTTAAGGATTATGGATATGATAAATTTGTAAAATTTAGTTTGCTTGAGTTAAATAGGTAAAACCTTTCATAAAACAGCACAAATTGAAGTAACCTTAAGTAGATGGTATATATACAGATGCTTTCTGTTTGATAAGTAAAATTGTTTATATAGAAAACATTTTGGTATAGTCATTAAGTTTTCAGGATATAGGTTATAAAAAATTATCCCAAAATTAATGGACTCATATATTGTATTTCCTACTCTAAGTTTGCTCTCATTATATTTGTACTTGAGGGTACATGCGATGTTGGATGAACATTTATTTAAAGACAGTTAAGTCACTTTGTTAAATAATAAAAATTAACACAGAAAAGTAACATCTATTATAGTATTATTGGTGAATATTTAATATGAATATTAATTAAAATTTATTTTTTCCCATTCACAAAGGAATTTTTTTTTCACAATTTGTTTTGCCATGCCACTTTGCTCTTCTCATTGATATTTTATTTACAGTTAGCATAAATTTTTTCACAACCTCTTGCAGATGCTTGGCAGCTGACAAAAGGGTAAACAGTTGTGACTTTCCAGTTTGTTACACCACTACCAAGCAGGAAGCATCTATTTCTGTATGCCTTGTGCTTACAATACTATTGATTGTTATTGTTTTTGCTTGATTTACAAAAAAATATATATATTAAAAACAAGAAAAATGTCTTATTTTTAACCTATAAAAAACGTTTGTAAGCAAATCTTGATACAATCTGTTTACATCTGAAAATTTAAAAAAATTTAATTTCTGAATATTTCTGTGATAGAGTAGTGGAAGATATGTCTGCATGCACTTTTAGCTTTTCTTGTGGTGTAAACTTTGAAGTATAAATTAAGAAAGTTTTATTATAGATGCATGATAATAAGAGGTCTGCTTTAATGAATAGAAATTGAAAAATACTTTGCCTTAATAATTAGCAAAGTTTATTAACTCAAACATTTCTCAAGTGACTCTGTGTGTTAGTTGTTACAGAACTATGTGTGCCAACTTTTTGTGAAAATAATCTACATATTCCTATTCAATTTTAACTATTTCTAACCTTTAAAACACTAAGAGATTTACCATAAAAAATAATTCTAGCATACATAGGTGGATACTATTATATATCTAAAGTTTTCTTGTCAAGAACTTTGGTTAAAAAAATAAATAATAAATAAGTATAATCATACTTTGAAAAGCTGAGAAAACATTCATTGAAATAATTGTGTAAATAAGTCTTATTTTTAAGCTGTTTCTTTCTTCATCTTAATACAATATTGCATAAATGGCCATCAAAGAACCTTTTAAGTGCAGTTAATCTTTTGTATTGACATTACAGAATGCACATATTTTTGTATCTTTGCATCAGTTACTACAGTTATTGTACATCTGTATATTTACAGTTGATGATACTAGTCTTTTTTTTATTATTAGAATTCATCTTATTTTTGTCTTTTCAAGTCTTTACCATGTTGTTTGCCACATTTTTCTGTGATTCATTAATTACTACTCTTAATGTTTTTTTCTTAAACATCTAGAGTTTCCAGTTAATATTTCTTCATGATTATGCATGAACTTTAAAATGTCATCTTTAGTCAGGATTTAAGCTTACTTAAATATGTCAGCTTATTACAGCAAAAATAAATTTTAAAAATTGCTCATATGTGTAGCATGTTAAGTGTATTTGCCTTCTCGTGTCCTTTGTCACCAAGTAAAGAATGTTATCTACATGTTTATATAAAATTTTTATATTTTTGATCTTTTATTTGTCTGTAAGGGAGCGACAAGTGTTATTTCAAGAAAAATACAAAAAAAGCAGAACTGCAGTTTAAATAAGATTTGAAATAAGACACTTTTCTAAATGAACTATTTTAATTGGCGAGGCAGTGTTCCTCAGTGTGATACAGTTTGGTCTCCCATGGTCAAGTTTTAGAACTCCTCCCAGACCCAAAAACCTAGGCCTGAAGGCAGATTTCAGTATATTGAAATCTGAAACGTAGCCAATTTTATTTAGTTGTTGGAATTGTTTTGGGATATAATTGTACCAATAAACTAATTAAAATACTTCATGTGGAAAAGTGTCTTATTTTAAATCGCACTTAGTAAGAAATGTCCATCTCGAGCTTAATTAAGAATTGTAGTTTCTTTTGCATTACATATATTTATTCTAATTGCTTTCTTTCTTTCCAAATTTTTCTTAATTGAATTGTTACTGCTTGCTTTATTAAAGTATATTTCCATTAGTATTTTTTGCCACCTAAATAATGTTTTAACAGTAGAAGTCTGTATGTGCTTGCGTAACTTAGTTTTCAGTTAATGTAACCCACACACTTTGTTAATATTTTAGTGAATGGCTAGCTAGTGAAAGAACTTAAAATAAATACAACTTCATGAAGAGAACCCAAGGAGAGGTATCTCTAGATTCTGAAAATACTAATTGTAAATAAGTATATATATAGATTTATGCTTAACAGTAAAAATAATAATTGGGGGAAAAAAAAAAAAAGATATATTTTAGAATGGATTCGTGAGATATGCATCTTGACTGCTCTTTGAGTGATATGTATATACTGTGCTGTGAAGAGGAACCAAATGTTTAAGAATTTGCATAAGCATAATGTAATGAAATTATTATTCTTTTTAGTGTGGATATGTCCTTTAATTAATTTCTTCCATTATATTTGACAGTGGAAGAGGACATTCCCTTGAGTCAAAATGATTTTCATTAGGTCATATATTTACATTTTTACAACTATAAAAAGGCAATTCAGGTATTTAAGAAATTATTGATGTTCCAGATATCTTTTTACACATGTTAACAGTTCTGTTTAAATATTGATTTTATGCTGCTTGTTATATTCTAGATAAGTGGTAGTCAATTTGTTTTAAAAAGCTGGGCTAATTTTCATTTATAGTAGTTCTGGCCATTGACTTTTAGTTTCAGGCACCTGTTATTTGTGTTATAATGAAGCATATTTGAGAAAGTTTTGTGATTGATGACCACTGTTCTAGATAGTTAGGGGTTGTTTTATCTTACAAGTAATTCTTTTTATTTAAAAAAAATGTGTTTGCATAGGAAAAACTGAAACTGCATAGGCATTTTTAAATGAAAAATTATATATATATTAAAAGTTTTATTTTTTTTTTAGCAAAAATGTTTTCTCTTATAAATTTTTCTTAAATTATTTCATAGAAAGACATGTCAATGTTATAGAGTAGTTTTATTTTGTAAAGTTAGATTTGTTTTTTCTTTCTACATAGGCAGCTGTTGTTTTTATACTTTTATAAAAACTTTTAAATGATTATTTGTTTTAGAAATTAGTCAAATATAGTTAAATTTTCTTACTGAAATTAGAGTAGATGAAAATAGTACCATGTACAATTTTTTTTAAATTTCACTCTTTATACTTATTGAGCTCACCAAACTTTTTCAAAGTATGATTGCCTGAGCACATGTATTTGTATTTACACTTGATATTTCATTTGGTAATAATAAGTTTAACACTTTTTTGTAATGGTTGTATAAATTTTGCTTTGTACTAACTAAGCAAAATTATTTAGCTGCTCATTTAGTTATGTTTGTGAAATACACAAAGCTGAAATCCATTTACTTTTTATGTCTCATATGGTCTGAAGATTAATGTACATATTTATGACCAGTGTTTTGTATTCAAGTTTTATTATGCTTGTTGCAACAGGATACACTTTTAGTTATAGAATTTAAGATATACATTTTGTAGTGTATTTATCCCTCCATTAATGACCTGACAAACATTGATATTTGATAGTCATTTCTGTTATGGAACAAGTTATTTCTTTTATTTGCTACATGATGTATTCTGTGGAATTTTTAGTTTCTAATATAAAATTGTGTTCATGCCTAAATTTAATCTTGTAGGAAGGAGTGCCTTGGCAGAATGTGTTTGATATAGTATTATTCCTGCTTACAGTTGAATGTGTGTATATTTGTTTAATTTTTGATGACCCAAATCTCTGGGACTGCATATTTTGGCTTAAATAAATTTGGTTTTTACATATAATTTTTATATATAAAAATTAAGTTGGAATGCTAATAAAACCATCTGCATAATAATTAATATAAAAATAGACAAATGCTCCTTCAGTTTTAGGCTTATTATTATTATATGGGGAGGGACATGGTTCTAGAAAAGATTCCTTATGACTTTGGGGTATCTGAATTATTATTAAAAATAGTCTTTGTTTAAAAAAATATATATGTATATAGTTTTCACACTATATATTGTTTACTTAATATAATTAAAATATAGTAATATGATAATTGCATTAAAATCACAAGAACAGTTTTTATTGCTTTTCAAGTGATATATGAAAAATTCTTGCAAAACAAGTAAGAAATTCACTTTGGATCTATTTGCAGATAGATTTTACTTAAAATATTTTACTTTCAAAAATAAAAAGAAAAGATCAATTTTAGGTAGAAAATTTGTTTTATGCATAGAATGGAAATTTGTGTCACCACAAATGAAGAACCACTGATCTCCCCTTTCAAATAGTGGTTAGCATTTTATTTACTTAAAGTAAGTAAGGTTAAGTTGTTTTTCTGCCAGATTTAATGTTTTGCTGGTCTGTGAGAATATAAAAATGTTATTTTTATTTCCCCAAAAAAAAGAAGAAATAACTGATTGCCTCAGATAAACTTTTTTTTTTTTTTAACATTGATTTCACAGGGCAAAAAAAATTAATATAATTGAAAATAAAATAATACTTTTTTTTATGAGCACACTTTTGGACTAAGTCAAGGTTAGCGCTTTATAGCCAGTCCCAATGAGGTAAAATTAATTTTTAGTTTCACTTCCTTCATCTTTTAAATTGAAACACACTGTTAAATCAGAAATTAAGCTTCTCTCTCTCTCTCTCTCTCTCTCTCTCTCTCTCTCTCTCTCTCTCTCTCTCTCACACACACACACACACAAAAATAGTCACTTGTAATTCATATGTTACTACTTTTCATTACTTGCCAACAACATACCTGATTTGCTCTTCCCAGATCCAGAGTATGTATATTATACATTTTTGTATAATATATGTACTCTGTATCTCATATGTATATGTTTTTTCAAGTGTGGGCTCCGAGGAGAATGTGTGTTTGTGTACATTTTTCAAGGTTATTTCAAGTATGTTTCAGTATATACACTGAATGATCACTGAATTATGACCACCTACTCAATACTTCGTAGGTCTTCCTTTTGCCCTCAGTACAGCAGCTGTCCGACGTGGCATTGATTCAACAAGATGTTAGAAGCGTTCAGGAGGTATGGCCAACCAAGCTATGTGTAATGCGGTCAGCAATGCAGGTGTGGAGGTGATTGGTGTATCCAGATGCCTGATATGCCTTTCCATAGTGTCCCACGAGTACTCTATGGGATTGATATTGAGGGAGTTCGGAGGCCAATCGATATGCTGGAAGTCAGAACTCTGTTCCTCGAATCATTCCTGCACAACAAGTGCCCAATGACTCGGTGCATTGTCATCTTGGAAGACACCGTCGCCATTTGGGAAAAAAGTGTAACATAGCGGGGTGTACACAGTCAGCAAGTAGTTCACTATACCGTAGACCACTGATACTTTGTTCCACATGCACCAGGGGTCCAAGTTCCTGCCAGTGAAACATGCCCCACACCATACAACCATCTCCACCAGTGTACACTTTTTGCCCCACACCATACAACCACCTCCACCAGCCTACATCATACCATACATGATGGATTGAGAGCCTCATGTTGACGTCAAATCCGTACACTACCATCCACAGTGTGGAGTTAACGTGAACTATTCGACCAGCACATCTTCCAGTCTTCTAACGTCCAACTTGCTCAATACTTCGTGCTCTTTGCACCAGGCGAGTCTTTTTACGCCGATGAACCTTGGTTAGGAGAGGATGCACAGGGATCGTCTGCTGGTATAGCTCATACATGCGATGCATGGTCATGCCAGATATTGTTCCTTTGCAGTATTTCCATCGGGTTGCTGTTTGACCATTTTGATGCTAGTCCTGGTACAATTTTACTACGGCCGCTCTCAAACACCCCACCAGTTCAACTGTTTGGGAAATTGAGGCACCAGCTCGTCAATCACCCAAAATCTGTCCTCAAAGTCCGGTAAATCCTTCTTTTTGCCCATCACGCTTGAAATTTTACTATCTGCTGAACCACTGACACCTTATCTATGCTACATAGGTCGACTAACTACGCACTCTCGTACCTCATGTAGTCAAAGGGTCGCATTCAGTTTTCATAGGGGTGGTCATAATTCAGTGATCACTCAGTGTATATGAATTGGCTTAATCTTATGTGTATATGAATTGGCTTAATCTTATCGTAATTATTACTATCTGTTTTTCAAAGTAGCTGTAATTGCAGTTTATAATAGATGACAGCATGAAACTAGCTTTTAAAATTGGAGAAAGAGGCTGAGCAGCCATTGTCCAATTTTCACTTATAAAAGCCAGATTTTTCTGGAATTTATGTCCAGAAATTGATGAAATTGAATCAGGATCAGGTGATATAGATTAGAAGATATTATTACATAAAAAAGAGAAATAATTACATTAGTTTCTCTTTTTTTATTGAATGTTTTTTACAATTTTTTTAAAAATTCTGATTTGATTTTTTAAAATAATTTCATTCTAATTTTGGGCAGCCAATCAAAATAAGAATAAATTAATATTTAAAAGCAGTTATATACAATTTTTTTTTTTTCTTTTTAATAAATTCTGAAATTCTGTGAAGAAACTTACACCATGGAGCCAGTCACTAATGGAAAATTCATGCTCCAGGGCCCACAAACATTCAGTGAAACTCATCCTGTAAGGGTTAATTACTGTGCTTTTTTTCCAATTAATAAAAAATAGTAATACTAATATGAACTTTCCAATCATTAAATGATCAGAACTTTTAAGAAAAATGTACAATCAGTGCAATTAAATTAATTAAATGCTAACAGTATGATAGCTGGAAATAGACTGTTACTCTATCAACATTGGTTTTCGCAGCCTATTTCATACCTGTTGATAGGTTCAACATAGATTCTTGAAACATTTCCACTGTTCCAACAGATATATTGTGGAGAGAGAGAGAGAGAGAGAGAGAGAGCTTATCTTGTAACCTACACAATAAACTTCCTTCAAAATCATTCACATGGTATAATAGCATCTCATTTCATAATTAAATATGTTTTAATTTTTTTTCTGTTGTCAAATGTTAGCATTCTGTTTGTTAATATTTTATAAATTGAGCACTGATTCTGTGTATTCATTTTTCTGAAATTAATTTTTATAAATCTAATTCTTAAAATATATCCTGATTAATTGTTTGAAATTTAAATCACACCATTTCAACTCATTTTATTAATCAGTTATAACCTAGCCATAAAAAATTATGGCCATAATGCCCTTTTTTGGAGCAGCAAAACCTAAATTTCACAACTCTGAAAAGGAATAACGAAACATTTTACTTGTCTTGGGGTGCCAAACATTCTTGAAAATTGCTGCCTTACAGGCATCACTTCCTATTCATCTATATACGCTTCTGTATCTATATATGCTTATGGACATTGTCCATTCATCACTCAGAACACTTAAGAATCAGAAAAACAAAAATCTACGCAGCTGAACACAAAATAATGAAAGCTATTATCTTTCCTTTCTTTTTTTTTTTTTTTAATCAGGTTTCGATCTTATTCAAAGATCTAAGATATCTTATTTCTTTAATAATACAGCTAATTTACCCACAGTGATTGCTAAATGTTTTAAAAACTTATTAAACTAAAAGCTTTCAATATTCTGCAATATTTAGTACCTTCTATAATCGAACTAGGGCTTATTTTTATCTTTAATTGAAATTGTTAGTGTGCTGTCAGTTCTCTAGAGATTTTCCTATTGCAGAGTAATCAATATGGTAAATCAGAAAAATTCATAAGCAGTTACAATGTGTATAATGCAAAGCCTTTGCAAAAAGAAAAGAATATTAAAGAGATTACCTTGATTTCAATTCTTGGAAACTGTTTTCAATCTGAAATATATTTCATAAAATTTCAGATTTCGGAATTATACCAATCGTAATAAAAAATAGTTACTAACTATAGTTTATTATGAGAATGCCCTGGATATTTGTTGTTAATTTTGAGAAAGAAATCTTCATCTCATTACTGTTCTGTGGGCTGTACGTGCCCTCCCCCGCAACATGTATATGTGTTGTACTAAAACTTGTCTATTATGCTGCCAGTTGCAATCACTAGGAAAATAATGGCACAAGTATTCGGGTTTTATGAAATTGCAAATAGAGAGTTAAGATTTTGTGTGTTTTTAAGTTATTTTTTGACTTTACATTTTTGACTTAATTGTAAAATTTTTCCATAGTAGGCATGTTAATTATGGATTAGGCCATCTTTATTAATGAGTTAGAAATTGTTTTCAAATTTAAAAGGATAAGTCCTTTGTACTATTCCACCAGTACATTCATTTCTGATATGGGAACCGAGCAGAAATTGAGAATATATAATAATAATAATATCTGCTTGTCATTGCTTGTAGCATTTTGCTAATGAGTATATCTACCCCCCCCCCTCCCAGATACTATTAATGAATGGATAACTTGCATTTATCTCCCCACCCCTTTTTTTTTTTCCAAAAAAAGTTTCTTGAATGAAAGGATGGATAATAACTGAATTAAAAAAGTAATCCAAGTAAAGAATATATTTTATTTCATGTTATCACTGCATTTTTTATGGTGTTACTTCATATATTTCAACATATTTTACTGCATAATTTTGGCAGCTGAATTCTCTTATCTATTTATTTTGCATAATAATTTGTCATCTGCTGTATGTGTAAGGCACATTATCAAAATGTAATAGTTCAAATTTTATTTTTGTATTAATTACTTGGGAAAATAATGTATATTAAATATATGCATCTTGAAATGTGTTATTTATGAGGAATTCTTCCTTTGAATGTATATCTGTCTGTATTTTATTTTTTCCTTGGCTGAACTGAGGTTGGAAGTACTGGGATTGAATTGTTAAAACTGAGAAGGAATGTTACTCAAAATCTTTAATGTTTGCTAATCATGGGGTTTGTTTAAGCAGTGCTTTGCTGACAGTAAAATATGAAAGTGCCTGGTGATAAAAATGAAAACAAAATTAGTATGTGTGTGAATACACATGCGCATACTAAGGAAGGAAACCAGAAATTGATGCTAAAGAAGGCATAATTATGGAGAATATT
The DNA here is from genome assembly GCF_048544385.1 of Mastigoproctus giganteus. Lineage (NCBI taxonomy): Eukaryota > Metazoa > Arthropoda > Arachnida > Uropygi > Thelyphonidae > Mastigoproctus > Mastigoproctus giganteus. The sequence goes on from NC_143580.1 coordinate 8,751,420, forward strand.
TTATTATGGGAATAACAGAAATTTCTATGACAATTATTAAACATAAATATTTGCTATTGTTATTTAAATATTTAAATTGATTAAATCATCAGTTGGTATAAAATTCACTCATAGTGTCTAAAGGATTTCAAATCGCTGTAAAATAATGTTTGGTTTTTGAGACAACAATCAGAATAATAATTCTTTTAATGAATCAGTAATACAGAAGATAGCCCTGGTCAGATGATGATTGCTCAATTCCATAGTGTGACTTGATGCTAAATAACCAGGTATCATAAAATAACAAAATGCATAGTGAATAAATTTAAAAACATAAGTATTTAAAACAACGAAGTAATTAAACGCACATAAAGTAAAATTTTGAGGCTCTTGTTTAACTAATCCATTTAAACTAGCAACCTAGTTGTTGAAACCAGATGAGGCGTGCGTGCACGTGCGTTGGGTGGGGCCTTCACAGGAGGTGCCATCCACCCTATGTTAGCCTTCTGTGAAGTTAGATGCATGAAACTTTCCAAAATTTTAATTTTGCCAAACTTAAAAAAAAAAATTCTGTTCTCTTTTACTATTCTAATTCTAGCAAAGGTTTTTTTTTTTTTTTTTCTTTCACTAAGCTTTTGCATCATGGTGTAATTTCTAGTAATCATAGATTGTGAAGTATTTCACATTTTTACATGGACAACTGGTAGATAGTAAGCTGGTTCTGAGTGAAATTTTCTAAGTTGAGCTAAGACCGAGTGATTATGCATGACTACCTGACTACGTAGATTAACAAATTGTTGAGAGAGGCAAAATATGCCACTTCATTAATGCACCACTTATGTTTACCATTTCATTTGAGTTGAATATTATTTTGCACATTCAAAGGTTTCAGCCTTAATATCAAACAGACCAGGAAATCCATGATTGTGTTTTTAGAAAACTTTTATAAATAATTTGTCCTAAGTCAAAAGTTTGTTGGAGTTTCCATTGACCTTGAGATTTAAACAAATGTGACTTAAAAAAATTATTTGGCAGTGAATGCAAATGCCCAGAAGCTCTCTCTTGTTATGCCTCAAAAATATTCCAGTACTAGTTCCTAAAGGATAATTTTGCATTCAATTAAATAGGAAGAATTTGCAACTTCCTGAGAGTTCTCGGTTGTTGAGCATTAATGGTATGAGCAGCATATATATAATTATAACCCACATTATCCAGTGTCAAAAGTTTGGACCATGCACATGATTCTCATCATTGCTCTTGTTTTGAGGTGTTTTGCATATGTCTGACAGATCCCAGTATTAATTATAATTGAGGGACTATATAATTGAAGGACCTGCTTTATGGATACTATTATTTTGAAACTTGACAAGCAATGGTACAAACATTTTATAACATAACTATTGTATGTTGTCATATATTAGTTTTATTACAAAGTTATAATACTGCTTCAGAATCTGATGACTGACACTTTCCATTTTTATTTTGTGTCTTTTTATTCCTCCCCCCCATTTACTTATCTTTGTGGTAGTTACTCTTTATGATTCAAATTGCATTGTCATGTTTTCTGGTCATACACTGCTTTCTTAAGATTGATAAAAGAGCACATTGCTCTATAAACCTTCTTTGTGTATATATTTTGTTGGCCATTGCCCTAAGATAACGTACTTGTGTGCAAATTCTCAAATTTTGAGATCAAGTCCACATGCTACCACGAAAAGGTTGTTAACTGTTGTGCTGGCAAATCAGCTGCAGTAAAAACAGTTACAATGAAGTTGCAAACTCTTCTAGCCTCAACTGTCCAGAGTATAAATGGAAATTTATTTATTGTTTTTAATTTTTTCAGTATATTCTTATCACTTTTATTTCTGTTCATGTATTTTTAGCTTTCTTGTAAAATTTTTAGTTGTGTTTTACTTTACTAGTATATTTTAATAAGCTTTTTACTCTCATTTTGTTGGTGATACAAGATTTGTTTTCTATTCTTATTCCTCACTCACAAGGCATTGTTTTCTAACACTCCTGAAAGTTGCTTTGTATTTGAAGAAGACAGTATTGTCCCAAGCTGAAACTGAAGATGGTGGGATAAAAAGTAAAGGATATTTATCTGCCTACATTCAAATTTTGATTTACTTTTCAGCTAACTGAAATTACCATTAATTATATGGTTATAAATTACCATATAAAGAAGTTTAAGATTATTATTAGAATGCAAAATACACCAACAGATAGGAATTTTAATATAATAAAGGTTAGTGAGGAATCTTGTTAAGTTTGTATTAATATATTTTTTACTCCATACTTCATGGAAATGGCAATAAATAATAGTGGAAATCTGCATTTACATCATAGCAATATAACAAAAGTAAATGAAAAGTTCACCAGAAACCACAGGAATTAAAACCTATCCCTCTTTACAACCTCACTTCAGTCAATGGTCATATCATTTGATATTGAAATGTATTGTAAGAGATGTTAAATATTTGTGTATGTATTGTTCTTTGAAGCCTTTTTTTTTTTATATATATATAGATTGTAATGCACACCATAGTATTGTAAATATCCACATATTGGCTAAACAGAACTATAACTGGTGTGAACTTTGTGATTATTGTAACTTAGCTACATTCAGTACATATAAGATATATTAGTGGTATTTGTTTGTTGTACCATTCATTCCAGCCAGAACTCATCAAAAACATAATGTCATCAGCTAAGTGCCTCTATATTGTTTACTGGTTCATGTTATGGGCATCTGTATTTAGCCTAAACTATATTGAGTTTCTTTTTTGGAATTTCTTTGCCTCAATAAAATCTGTTTAAAATTTATGGTATAGTTAATATTTAGACTTACTGTGATTACATACAAAGTTTATGTATTAAAAACATAACATAACATGTCAGAATGTCAGAACAAAAAATAAAGTACCTCTCACTGTGTGATGTAGAAATTAAAGTTAGATTACTATTGCTGTACAAAATACAAGGAATTTATTAGAAAAAAAAAACAAAAACATTTCATACATTTTATAAAAAAAACCCTTTCTTTATGCACTGTGGGATAGGATTTCTGAAACAGCAGTTCTTATTTGTGTTTTATGGTTATTCCAAGTGCAAAAGGTATTTCATCTACAGTATACTCTAGTACCGAATATCAATTGAAAGTTGATAAGAAAACAGAAGATACGTCTTGTCATTGCACTAGAAGGGATAAATAAGGAAAAGCTATTTTGGAGTTGAACTGTGAATGACATTATTTGAGGCTTGTGTTCAGACTGGATTGGAAGAAAGAGGTGGAATTACAGATGCTAATTCAGAATAACTGCCCATGGAATATCTGTTTAAAAAGCATTCAGCAAAAATTGGTGAATGCTTTCCAACTTTCTTCTTTTTAGTCGTGTCAGAGGTTAAGAGAAGTTTTGGATGTGAATTATACAGAAACAGTAACTTTTAAGAAGAAAAGTAATGTTGAGAGTGAGAGAGCCTAGATTTTCTTCTAAACAGCTACCAACTCTATAAATCACAAATAATGGAATATTTTTTGCATCTGGGATGATATCTCCAAAACTTCTCTGAGACTGGCTTAGAAAAATCAGCAGTCACCCAAATTATTGAACTGCTGGCCCGATAAAAAGATTGAATTAATAGCAACAAATGTGTTGTCTCGGGATGAAATAAGTCTGAAAGCTGGTAGTCCTTAAGTTTACAATGATTATCTCCTCAGCTTATTTGGCAATGCAGTATTAGAATCCAACAAGTCTCCAGGAAATTAGTGGAATGATAATTATTAAGGTGGATCTATATTGTACCTGTTAATCAAACAGATCTTTCATTCAGAAATTATATCGAATTTGCAAGAGGTTAGAATTAAATCTGTTAGATTAGCGCCGTACTATAATCACAAGGATAAACAGTGAGAAAGATAGAAGATTGATAAAATTGAATTGTATGTTCAGAAGATATGGACTGGTGGTGCAAAGGACGGGATGGGGGGTGTTCCTGAAACCAAAATAATAATATATGATGTTATTCCCCAGATAGAGATGAAGATGCATTAATGATTAAAATTTATAGATGCAGTTTAGTAGATACAGATATTAAACAGGAAGATCTTATTCGTGAAATAAAGTTCAATTTTAAAGATCTAACAGAGCATGGCTAAACAGATCCTGATGCAACATGACCTTAGCAGTGTCCTCTACATATACATTACTTAGGCTCCCTCCAGTCTTAGCCAGATTATACACTATCTGGTCTGGATGTATCTTTAAGTGTTTTCCAGTAGGTTTGAGTTGGATGGAATATCTAGCAGGCAGCCCTCGAAAGCCAGGAAAACTATGCTGAACACCGATACCTAAGGACTTACACGCTGCATGACAATATGAGTAGTGCTTGAATTTTGCTCTGGTCATCAAGTACAATTTTAGCTTGAAGCCTCATTTAATCAAAGTGGTATTGAAATGAGTGCTGAGTCATCTGTGTTAAGTTGGTGAATTTAAAATAAAAACGGGATACACAAGACTAGTGCACATGGTAAACACAAACAGGTGATTGCCATGTAAATATTTTCGAAATAGCATTGTTTGAAAAGTACTATGCTTTGTTTGCATGAATAATATTCAGTGGTTATAATCACCATTTCCCACACCAGGTGGAAAGGGCTCGTGTTCAAATCCTGTCAATGGTGCAAGGAACTTTTTCATTCTGTGGCTCAGTTGGTCTCAGGCATTGTCAACAAGAACAACATTCCCCCCCCCCCCCCCCCAGGAACTTTATATCCAGCCAATCAGACAAATATACCAGAGGAAAAACAATTTATAGACAATATACATGGGTAAATGAAATGGTGGCCATTATGGCCTTAGTCACGCATGTGCCATAAAAACCAAGAGAAATCTCAGGTAGCTTTAACATGGCAATTTTTTTATACTATTGTGCATTACAAACTCATGTTCAGGAGCAAAGCTACTACACTGTGAGGAGGACCAAGTTGTGGTTGTTAAACTCCACAGAAAGACCATTTGGCAAATTGTCATAGCTTTGTAGTTTAGAATTTATAGTTTTGTCTCTGCTGGAGACAGATGATTCAATAAGTAGCTGTAATTTCATTATGATTTTTCTTTAAATCCTTTTAACCATATATAAGATGTTACCTTTTCCTTATAACCATATATATGATATGCATATTACCTGCAAAACTCAATGTTAATTGTTCCAAAAGTTTCTATGATTATTTCCTGATGTACAGTCACCTCGATCAATATTTAATAAAAAGAAAAGGACCATTTTAGAAATGTGTATAGGATAAAATTTATAAATAAAATGGTACCATTTAGGAATAAACTATTTTCCTCCTTTTGAGAACAAGGGGATGCCTTGCTCAGAGATGAGCAATCCCATTAAAAATGAAACGCTCCTTCCCTAATCTACCTTAGAATTGCAATAGTGGCGAACCTTTTCCCACCCTGCTTGGTCAAAATTAGCAAGCAGTTTTTATTGTTATTAAAACATTAATATAGCACTTGAAAGTTTTCTAATGAGAACTTGTTACTGTATAATTCTAAATTACACTTAGGGTTTTCACTGCCAGATTTGGCTGATAGACTAAAACAGATTTGTCTTCACATACAAACAAAAAAATTAGTCTTTATTGGTTGCCACATGCCTTTTTTTTTTTTTTGTAGTAGGTGTGCAGTTGGCTTGCCATCTCTGTCCTAGTGTCTCAGATGGCCCCTGCTTACATTGGTTCACACCTACATATTTTTAGACTAAACATTTGGTATATAGGATTAAAAACAAGTATGAGGATGAAAGCAGAGGAATTGGTTGTTGCAGAAAGACCAGACTTTGCTGAAATGGGAAGCATTACTCCCAAATAGAACACATTTCAGTTCAGTGCTTTAGACTTCAAGTAGCAACTAGAGCTATGATCACTGGAAGGATCTGCAACAAAACTCAGGGACTGATTACCAGAATATACTGAAAGGTTTTCATTAGGTGAAAGTTATTTTACTAGTACAAATAAAACCCAAAGAATTTGCAGAAGAAATTGATGATAATTACACAATTATTAGAAAATCTTCAAAAAATGATGAAAAAAAGACTAGTTAATCTCAGATAGACAGACTATAAATTCCTTGAGTTTTTGAACCCAGATCTTTCTCTCTCCAAAAGAGTGCCAGAAGGGAATGTATGTGCTAACTAGGTTGATAGGGAGGACAAACATCTAATAAGAGGAATGATAAAACACTGAAGCATAATATTTAAAGAAAGGGGAAATGTGCATCTAGTGCCAATGTACTGCTAAATATATACCTATTTTCATGTGCACCAGGGCTCTAAATGGAAAATTTTATGAAATGGAATGCTCGTAAATAAATGGATAACAGTACCCAGAGTAACGTACTACACCCAGTGTAGTGGAGAATGAAAAGGACCTGGAGGTAATTGTGCAGTCAGATATGAAGTTTTCTGAGCAGTGCAAAAAGGCTGCAAGAGTAGCTCTTGGTGTCTTCTCAATGATATACAAGAATTTTGCTAGCAGGGATAAGGGGGTGATTGTCCACTTGTACAAGGCAATGGTTAGGCCACACCTTCAGTACCGTATACAAGTCTGGAGGCCTCATTTTAGGAAAGATGTAGAACGAACGAATACAGAGAATGGCAACAAGATCGGTGAGTGGAACAGGGTTGGTGTTACCAAGAAAGGCTTAAGTTCTACAAATTGTAGCTTCTGGAGATAGGCACCTCCGAAGTGCTCTAATTGAGGTGCATAAGGCTTTGAATGGATTGAGTAAGCTCAATGCTAATGGGATTTCCTCTTGCTCAGATTATTCGCCTAAGTTGGAACAAATTTCCATTTGTTGTAGTGGAGGTCAGCAACTTAAATAAATTCAAGGCAGAACTTGACAAACATTTGGAATGAATGGATGGGTGAAATGGGAAGGGGTTTTTTTTTTTTTTTTTGGCTGATGCTATGTAAGCTTGCTTTCTTGCATCATATGCCTCCACCAATGACATTACCCAGTGCGTGTGATGAACCAAAACAGTGTTCCAGTGTATGCCTGTCTGTTCCTGCCCCGATATGTGCATGCATACTTACTGGCAATTCCAAAAGAATAAAGGATATTGCTCGAATGTATTCAGGAATTGGCACTGCAAAATAATAGATGAAGTCTATACAATTTTCATGATGTGGAATTTAGTGTAGCATGATGTCGACTATAACTAATGAATAGATCCGCAATTATTGTCTGTAAATTGCATGTTCTGTAGTTGGTTTGCCTGTTTGTTGGATGAAAAACCAGACGTTTTTTTCTCCCAAGTTTTCAGTGGGAAAAAACAAAATCCTCAGCTGAGACTGACTAGCTGAACCACATTATGAAAAAAAGTCCATAAATATTCCTTGTGTGATTGATGGGATTAGAACCAGAGCATTTTCCCACCCTGTATGTAGAGGATGGTAATTATAACCACTGTGCTTACAGGAGTAGGAGAGCCGCTTGTGTCTGCAGCATGCATGTACACTGTTTGGCAGACACCAGCTACAAAATATGACTGAGGAATGCAAAGGGTAGACTCAGAAGGACTGGGGGAAAGTCATGTCCAAGAAGTCCTGATCTATGCTTTCCTGCGTGGATGGAAGAGTTCACATGTGGAGGAAATCACAATTGGCACTGTTGCCATTCTCTTGGATCCTAACAGTACAATATGCTGGAGGTGGTATAATGGGCCACCAATCAGTGTTGTGTATGGTATTTCCAAAGTGGCAATGCAATTTTCCAATACTTTAAGAAACAAGGAATATATAGGCATCTGCTCTATCTCCAGACGTTAATCCATCGAACAACTGTCGGATGAACTGGAAAGGTGTTTGTCAGTGTATTCATCTACTCCCATCACTCCAGTAACAGGGGACAATTTTGTTACGTGAATCGTCCAGTGTTCCATTTCAAACCTTGACTCTATGCCATGCCCTGTCAGAGCACTAATTTGGGCAAACGGCATACCAGTGAAACTTTCTAATAAAGTGACCAGGCAGTGCACAAATAACTTCATTTAGGTGTACTTTGCAAGAGCAGGCTTCAGCAGTCCTATGCATGCACGTTTGCCACCAGGACTCATATGGGAAGATTTTCTGCGCACTCGATTGGTATGATACTTTCTGTTATTTGCTTATTTCTATGCTCCTGAATGACAGAATAACCCTAAATAGACTGCTCCCTTAATTATTTTGGATGCATCTGTCCAAGTGGCATGCACGAATTTTTATAGTTGTAATGGGGAAAAAAATGTACCAAGGACGACTTAAACATCTCAATCAAATCTCCTCGATCAGAGGAGATCTGATTGAGGTGGAAATTGCATTCGCTTGAGAATCGTATTAAAATTTGCCTTCAGTCAGCGGATGGTCGATTGTTGGAACAAACTCCCATCTGGTGTTATAGAAGTGGGTAGTTTGAATAAATTTCAGGAAAAACTAGAAAGACTGTTAGAAGGGTATCGACCAGAGAACGCACGCAATTTACAGACACAATACACATGGGTAGCTGTAATCAATTACGGGTGACTCTAATATAATATTTTGTTTTTGTTTTTTTGTTAGAATGAATAGACAGATGATATGAGAAGTGTTCGTTTTTATGTTTTGTAATGCTGTATAAGCTTCTTTTTTTGCATAATTTGCCACTATTAATACTAATGATAAAGTTATCTACACTCTGTGACAATGAAATTTCCGCACCCTGAAGGATCAGAAATACTTAGAGTGACATAGTGACATAGTGTTTTGGTAGGTTACTAGCGGTATCCAGGGTTTCCCCTATATCCGCCGTTGTTTAAGCGTTTATCTTTGCCAGCATAAAATTTTTTAACAATTTCTCTAATGATAACGTATACAATTTTGAATTTTGACTAATAAAAAAAAAATAAAAAAGTATGTATATATATATCTATATATATATATTTACTTAGGTCTAGTTATGCTTATGTTATATTTAAAAAAAAAAAAAAAAAAAAAAAAAAAAAACACTTATTTTACCCTTTAATTTGTATTTTAGTGTATGTAGTGTGTTGTTCTCGTTGTTTGTGGCTGGCAACTGGCATTTAGCAGCAGGGAGTCGCGGACTTGTAGTGTCCCGACCCCCCGCTCCCGTCACTTGCCATGTGGAGGCAGCCAGTTTCTCTTGCACTCTTAATCATTTCCTTATTAAACAATATTTTGGTAGTACCCTGGCTCTCGGGGCTCAGTCCTGACCTAGGGCGGGCGTTTTAGGATGTTTTTAGTAGCCGGACCCCTGCACACGCAGGGCCCAATCCTGTCCTTGTGGAGAAGCCCGGCATTCTAGGTTATTTTATATCCATTTCAATTCTTTATCATTTACATAGGCATAAAAGTCAATCAGTCTCTTATAATCACTGTTGTTTTCTTATGTGCTAGGTGAGTTTTTGTGTGTCACGTACAAGTTTGTGTGTTCCCTGACTTTTTCATGTGGTCAGCAGGTATACTGTCTTACTTTTCAAGCCATAGGTCCATGGCAGACTGTGTTTTCCTTGTCCTGCCCTTCTTCCTTTAACTTGGTAATTATTGACAATACAACACGCGTTACCTTCACAGTGTAGTGTTGTCACAGGACACGGTTACCTGCTAGTCTGGCAGGCCTAGGAGAGTCCTTCTTCTCTGGAATGCTCTCTCTGCAAAGTTCGCCAGTGCTTGGAAGGTTTCCAGTGATTCCGTCACTTTGAAGAAATCCTCCGTGTGGTACACCTCTGTTATTAGCTGGAACGGTTGCCTCAGGTCCGTGTAGTTAATGCAGTCCAGCATTATGTGTTGCACTGTTTCGTGCGACCCGCATTTGCAGTCAGGAGAATCGGCCAGCCTCAGAGCATGTAGTCTTGAGTTTAAGCTTCCGTGGCCCAACATGAGGAAAGTAGTGTATAATTCTGGTTGCAGCCAAGGTTTGTTGGTCTTGCTTATTTCTTGTGCAAGGGGGAAGAACTGATATGTTGTCCTCCCCTTGGTCTCTTCCCTCCATTCTCTTTGCCATTGTGTAGTAAACATTTCTCTTAGTCTTCTTTGATCTTCTTTGTCTGTTCCATTAAGATTTATTGCATATTCTTCAAAGGCATGTGGGATTCTTTGTCTCCTGTAGTAATTTAGATATGCTTGTATGATTTCATATTTTATGGGTAGCTTTCCACATATTATCTGGAGGGCTGAAGTTGAGATGGTTCGACATGCTCTGGAGGTGGCCAAAAGAAAGATTCTTTGTGCCTGTAATAGGTATTTGTTTACTAGGCTGCGTTTGATGCCAGGTGCCCAGGCACCCGCTCCATAGCATATAATGGGGAGGAAGAGGCTTGTATAATACAATGCCAGTGTGGATGGTTTTATGTTCCATTTTTTCCTTGCAATTCTTGGTAATTTTCCGGTTAATTTTTGAGTTTTTTTCTTTAAGTATTTTGCATGCTCTATGAAAGTTAAATTTTCATCTAATATTATTCCTAGATACTTGTATTTGGATTCCCTGCCTATGCTCTGTTCATTGATTTTAATTAATGGAGGTCTATTTCTATTGAGCTTTCCCTTGAATAGGACTTGTTTTGTTTTTTCTGCTGATATTTCCAGTTTATTTATTGTGCACCAGGACATTAGATCTTCCAGGGCCTCTTTTGCTCTGGATTCCAGCTCGCGCCTTGAGTTACCCTGTAGGATCAGAACAAGATCGTCTGCGTAAGCTATTTTCTCTATTTGGGGGAGATCTTTTGCGAGCCACTCATCAAGGACCGTGTTCCAGCAGACTGGGCCAAGAACAGATCCCTGTGGGCAGCCGCGGGTCACTGGTCTTGTTACGGAGCATGCTCCGCTTGAGACCACGAGGTGCCTGTTTGAGAAGTAGTCTGTAATTAGACGATAAATCGGAATTGAAACCTCTGCCTCTCGAAACCTCGCCAGCACACTTTGCCACCATAGGGTGTCAAAGGCACCTTTAAAGTCTACAAAGAGACCTAGGACATACTTAAATTCCGAGGGAATAATAGTGTTTAGAACCTGCTTGATAGCTCCCACGGCCGACTTGCCAGGGGTGAAACCGAATTGGCAGTTTGAGGATAGATTTTTCTTAGTATAGTATTGTAGGAATCTGCCTACTATTAGTTTTTCTAGGACTTTACCTATGACAGACAGTAGGGCAATGGGGCGGTAGGAGGAGGCTAGGTTTGGAGGCTTGTCAGGGTGTTTAATTAAGACTTTGAGGTTTGCTATTTTCCAGGGGGCAGGGAAGATGCCTTCATGTAGGCATTTATTGAAAAGGATTTCCAGTACTGTGCTGTTCTTCTTCCACAGTCTTTTCATGATAGTCACCTCTATTAGATCCAGTCCTGGGCATTTTCCATCACTAAAGGAGAGTATTGCATCATTAATCTCCCCGTGTGTAAAATCGTCCTCTTTATCTGCTGCCCTGTATGTCAGGTGTTGAAGTCGGATGGCTGTCTGCGTCGGGCTCTCAGGGATTGTTATATCCTGCTTTATAATTCCATCCAGGATTTTATTTACTGATTGTTCCCATGTTAGTGTTTCGTTGTTCGGGGAGCATGTGATCGTGGAGAATACTTCTCCTGGATGCTGTTTTTCGAATACTAGCCTGTAGATCAGGCCCCATGGGTCTTTTCCCAATGTGACTTCAACCAGCTTTTTCCAGGCTAGGTGTTTTTCTTTGTATATGTCATTATTGTATCTGCGTCTGTTCTCTTTATATATTTCTTGCAGTCTCTCTATTTGGTCCTGTGGTCTATTTGTTCTCCTTGCATTCCTCAAGTCTTTTCTAGATTTTTTCGTTAATTTCCGTAGGGTTGTTAGGTCATTGGTCCACCACGGCACCTGGTTTGCTTTCCTCCGTTTTTTCTTTAGTGTGGCATCGCATATGTCTATGAGGAGAGACATTGTTCTTTCCACTATTTGTTCCGTAGGCTGGTGCTGTATTGTTTCTAGAAACGTGGTAGTGAATTTGTCTGTCACCTGTTTATCAAACTCGTCCCAGTTTATATTTTTTGTTTTATATCTGGGAGATATCTGAGAGATCTTACTACCCTGAGGGGTCAGCGCTTTTGTATAGTCAAAAGTTATTACTGCGTGGTCGCTTGTTGACCAGTTTGGATGTAACTTCCAGTTTGTAATCGCATTCGCCAGTGAGCTGCTGGTGAGGGTGACATCTATGTATGATTCTCCTACTTCCGAGGAGAATGTTGGTGGATGCCCTGGGGTATTGTGTACCATCAGATTTTTCGATATGAGTTCCTCCAGTAGCTCCCCTTTTGCATCTAGATTGGGGCTGTTCCATAGTGGTGAGGATGCATTGGCATCCGTCATTATTATGATTTGTTTCCCAGGAAGCGTGTTTAGCAGTGTCTCTAGGAAATTTAGATACTTAGAGTAATGATAACCAAGGATTTAAGGAACAAATGATCTAGACCTAAAGTGAACACATTTAATGACATAAAATAATGCTTACAATGGACAGCCAATATGATGTAAATCCGCTACGGTTGCGGATCTATTGAGCTAAGCGTCTCGGATTGAGTCTTAGAGCGTTGAATAGCCTCCTGCGATATTTCCCATTAAGACTCTTGCACCTGGTCCCACAGATGTTCTGTGGTCTGTGCTGGCTGCGGTGTCTCTATAGATGGCGTCCAATCATGGTCCACACTTGCTCAAGAGGGTAAACATCCAGAGAACTGGCTGTCCAAGATAGTATGCCCACACCACGAAGACACTCAGAAGAAATCTCTGGAGTATGCGTTTTGCGTTCTCCTGCTGAAAATGATGTCAGGCACTCCAGTTAAAAAGGAAAGAGTGATGGGTTCCAGAATTTCAGTGACATAGCGGCGAGCAGTCAGATTGCCTTTGACGAGCATCAACAACAGCCGGCTGCCAAAACTGATCACTTCCACACATCATAACACCAGTAATGGTGCAGTGTGGCGTTCCACAACGACTGCAGGATCATTGCCTTTGCCAAGTCGTCACCACATGTGTACGTTGCAATCATCTGGCCCCAAGCAGAAGTGAGATTCATTGCTGAAGAGCGCTTGATGCCATTCTATATCCCACATGGCTCGTGATTGGTACTAATCCAGATGCTGTTGACTATAGACAGCACTCAGGGGTAATCGAATTAATGGCTGGTATGCCCTGCTGCTCCTTTTTCCAGTTAGCATTAACATTAGTAGAGGCATATGATGCAAAAAAGCAAGCTTTTATTATTTATTTTTATTTTTATTAGCCATATTTTATAGTATCAGCCACAAAAAAAAAAAAAAAAAACCTTCCCGTTTCACCTATCCATTCACACTAAAAGTTTGTCTAGTTCAGCCTTGAATTTATTTAAGTTGTCAACTTCCACAATAACAGACGGAAGTTTGTTCCAGCAATCAATCACCTGCAGGCTAAAGGCAAATTTCTGCACATCTATTCTACAACTGTCTTTCCTCAATTTGAATTTATGCTCCCTCGGGTTCATAATCATAGCAAGAGGAAGAATGCCATCAGGATTGAGCCTACTCAACCCATCGAGGCCTTATACATTCAATCAGATCACCTCGCAGGTGCCTACTCTCCAGACGCTGCAATTTGCAGAACTTAAGTCTATCTTGGTAACAGCAACCCTTTGTTCCACTCGCTAATCTCGTTGCCCTTCTCTGTACTCGTTCTAGTAGCTCAATATTTTTCCTAAAATGAGGCCTCCAGTCATGTATGCAGTACTCAAGGTGTGGCCTGACCATTGCATTATACAAAGGGATAATCACATCCTTATCCCTACTAGCAAAATTCCTATATATCGTTGACAAGACCCCATGAGCTACTCTTGCCGGCTGTCTGCACTGCTCAGAAAACTTCATATCTGACTGTACAATTATCCAGGGTCTTTTTCATTCTTCTATGCTCTGAGTGTAGTACCGCACAATTGGTATATTACTTTGGGGTTACTGCCACCCACATGCAGTACTTTGCATTTGTCAATGTTATACTTCAGTTTTCACCTCAGCCTCTCTGTTGGCATGCAATGGTTCGACAGCCAGTTGATCTTGTTGGATGGTAGCCAACGTGGCTGTAAGCTTGAGTGTAAACCTGTCTATGGATAAGACGACTACTCTTTCTGTATCCCTCCATGATGTTCTACTACCCATTCGATGAGCAGTCGTACTTTACCGTAGCGACTGTTGCCAACTTTGGTGCACTGCGGTATTCTTCCGATAATCTGCTCTTGTCGAACGTCTCGTCTTGGCATTCTCTATAATCTCCTTGCAATCTGAAGTCGGTTCCTGTGAGACAGAAGCCTGTCAACTGCGTCATGCTCATGTTGCTTTGAATTTAAAAAAATATTTAAAAAAAATATACATATACATATGTATATTTATTTTTAATGTACATATACATTAAAAATAAAAAAATATATACAATACATACATATTTTATTTGTTTATTTATATTTGGATATTTTTAAAAATTCTTTTTTAATTAAAAAAATTAATTAAATTTATATTTAAATTTATATGTTTATAAAATGTATTAAATTGAATAATTAAATAAAAATTTATATAATAAATTAAATTAAAGGAGTGCATTACAGGATGCTGGTTGTTTGATTTTTTTGGAGAAGGATACAAAGGGTGAGGCGTTATGATCTTGGTTGCCTTTTCCATACTTTATATCTGTAGGACAATTGGTAGAATCGCTGTCCTCCGGTGGATAAACAAATCTCGTTGTTGAGGCAAGGAATTTTTATGGACCTTTTTCACAAAGTGGATAATTTAGTTGGCATCAGGTGCGAGTAGCATGGTTTTTCTCCCAGAAACTCCGGTTTTTTTCGTCCAGCAAACAGAAAATCGACTACAGAGCATATTATGTGCTCTGTTACATGCGGCTTGCGCCGTATATAATATGTCTATAAAATAATGGACCACAGAGCATCTGTGGTCCATTATATTTATAGACATATTATTACATGCGCAAGCCGCATGTAATATGTCTAAGTTGTCGATGCGCCTAAAATCCTACAACAACCAACCAACCAGTCTTTTCCACGATGTGGCAGGAAGGAATTTGTAGCCACTAGGTTAGCTTCTAAGTGGGATAAATAGGAAAAGGACAAGGATTTTATAGTTTCTCCTCTGACAACCTTTCTTATCTTCAGGTAAGAAAGGTTGTCAGAGGCGAAACTATAAAATCTCAAACATTTGGCAGATTTCTGAACGAATCAACATGACATTAAACCACCGGTCAGATCCCCTAACGTAACACAAGTCCGCCATGCCAAGGTGCCAGAATTTTTGCGATTGCCTCTGTACCAAGTTCGTTTACCCCTGATATGTTTTTTAATTTTCTTAAATGTGCTCCCGCACTGCTCACTGCTTTTAAAGAAATTAAACTAGTTTACTTAAAAGTACGCTTTTAAGTATACTAGTTTATGATTTTTATGATTTTTATTTTACTAAATTCTGTTTTTCACTGCAAATGTGTAGTATTTTAGCCTAAGCCCATTTTAGGCAGGACTAAAGGGACTATAGCCCCAGGCTTCATCTGCAATAGGGGATACGCATAACTGTGAATTTCACTATGGTAAAATAATAACTTCTCTTTCTGTTCCTCATTTTGACACTTTTGGTCCACTTCACGAGCCCTAGTGAAGTACTAGCCTTGGGGAACTTTCCTGGCTTCTTCGCCATAGTTCCACCACTGGGCATTAGGGAGGTTAAATTTTTTGTTAAGTAACGTTGGCGGGTCACGACTGTTGTTAGAAAGCTCTACTGAGGGGGATGGAACGAACGGAGGGGTGAAATGGGAGTGGAGTTTTTTTTTTTTGGCTGATGCTGAATAAGCTTGCTTTCTTGCATCATATGCCTCTACTAATGCTAATGCTAATGCTAATGGAGGATACAAAAAGTTAAAATAAAAGGTTTTTTAATTTGCGAATAGCACCCAGCGCGATTTACTAGCTTCATAGCTTTATATTAAAGGGACTTTACGTAAAGGGACTGTTGTTTATCAGCCTCTCCTACCCCCCCCCTCCCCAGCCCATAACTTTAGTAACCTTTTGAGACAACCCCAACTCCACCTCTCTTTAAACAATTCATGAATTGTCCCTAATATGAATAATGTTTACTTTATTTAAAGAAATTTTCGAGCTTCATTTTACTTTCTGCTCATTTTTTTTTTAACTGAATGAAAAAAAAAAAAAAAAAATCGTTATTATCGATTTGAAACAGCTGTTTATTAAAGATTCGTTAAACTGACAACAGAGGGCACGGTATGTTTACAACAAGCTTCTGGCGGCGAAGTTGTAGAAATAAGAACGTCGTGTGGAATTAATTTTTTTTTAGCTTATGTGTGTTGTTATGTATTTGCATAATTATTATGGAATGATTAAGTTTTTAATGCTTGCGACAAACTCAAAGAATTAAATAGAAGTACAGGTAGTTTTTAAAATATAATATATCATCAACATTTCGAAAATTCCGAAGACTTAAACTGAGATTTTGTTGCACGTGTGCTTTTAATGTTTCAGTTTTGTGTTTAAAACTGATCGCTCGCAATGATTTCTGTACATTTTGATGTTATTGATCGAGTATTGGCAATCCATTTTGATAGTAAACTAAAATACTAAGCAGCGTCGTTCGAAAGCTGTTTAAAAGGTAGGTATTATTGACCACATGTTTTTGAATTCTCATTGGTCTGACTTTCTCATGTTTAAAAGCGGCTGCAGTGCTTGTAATTTTATTTGCAGAAGTGTTAGCATTTTTAAAATTAATTTCGCATTTCCTCCTTTTAGAAACAAGTTTCGTTTATTATTTATTTATTTAATTGTTTTTTTTTTTTTTGCTGTATTCGTAATTAATGGTAGGATATGGGACGACTTTTGATAATTATTGAACCTTTCACTGAACACGAAACAGTAAATTAAGGCATCTCAGAGTTTTGTGCTACCTAAGGTCTGTGTGTGGTGTGCTACTCATGACTGCCTTCTGTAAAAATGGGACACCACTACAGTTTGATAGGAACTTTCTTGACAGATGGATAAACAGACTAGTCTTCAAGCAGGGGTGGAATAAGGAAAATAAGCCCCAGGCCATATTTAAATTTGAGACCCCTTTAAATACATATAAATTTAAAAACATATAAATACAAATACTACATTAGGTTTTTTTTTTAAAAAACTTGTTTTTAGAGACTTTTATTCATCCATACATATTTTTAGGCCATCCTTAAAAACTATTATTTGAAATTTTGATAACTACTTTAGAAAATATTTACACTGAAAATGAGGCCCCTCTTTGGGTGAGACACCTCTGGCCATGGCTGGTTTGGCCATAGTCTTAACGCTGTCCTGTCTTGAAGCCACTTTGGTCTTACTCCTGTGACCTTGTTTGGGAGAGAAAGGTTGATAAAAATTGCCTTTTTTGCTTTTGGAGGAAATTATTGGTTTCTGAAGAAAATATACAAAACATTAAAAATGTATTTCAAGTCTTAGGATTCAAATGACATCATAATATATAACAACCACTTTTACTATTTGTTAATATGGATTTCAGCTTATCTGTTTATTTTCAATATGGCAGAGGCCAGAAGAGTGTACATATTCATTGTGATTGGAAACATACTGAATTGCTAAGGAGAGCTATATTTTCAGCACCACAGTGCACAATGGGCCATACAGGCTCAAACCCACTTATTCAAACCTCCTTACTTGTGGTTGTGTGTGCTAACCACTGCACTATGGCTGGCCCAATTCTTCATTTTTACATTTTGAGATTGCATAAAGACACCAGTTGATGCTTTGACAATAGTGAAGTCAATTACAGAAATGCAGTCTTTTGTGATATGCAGTAGCAGTGCCTTCTGATGAAGTTGCTACTGGCATTCCAGAGAAAGTTATGTCCAATTCTTGGTCCTATCTCAGGTCCTATCCTATTTCCCCATTTCCGTATGGATGTAACTTGGATGTATATTTAATGTTATTTCTGTTTTATGTCATATTATATACTGACTGACCACTTTATTAGGGGTGCCTCCATAGCCAGGTGGGCAGGAGCAGCAGTACGTAGCACATGCTTCTTTATTAGACCGGGGTTCGAGCCCGTGACCACCAGATATGGAGGATGCGGAAAGGTCAGGGAATGGCCACCGCATATCCCCGGAGCAATATGGCCTTAGTTGCTAATGCTCCTTAAAAACAAAATGACAACAACGATAACACTTTATTAGGTACATCTACTTAATAGTGATTAGGTCCCTCCTTTAGCCCTCAGAACTGCCTGGATAACCTGGCATTGACTCAGGTGTAAAAGGCATTCCATGGATGTCCAATATTGACTTAATTGCTTTCCATAGTCGTTGCAAATTGGCTGGTTGTGGATCTCTACTCTGAAGGACTTCTTTCACATCATCCCATCCCCACAGATGCTCAGTTGGATTGAGATCAGATGTAACTGTGGAGGCCACTACATTTGTCTGAATTCACTCTCATGTTCCTGGAACCAGTTCTGTGCAATTCTGACCTTGTGACATAGCATATTATTTTGATTCTCCCCTCAACATGAAACAGCAGGAACCAGGATTCATCAGACTGCAATGTTTTTCCAATCCTCTATTGCCCAGCTGCTCCAATGAGCCAAATCATTATGACCACCTACCTAATATGATGTTGGTCCTCCACGTGCAGCCAAAACAGCTCATACCCAGCGAGGCCACTACAAGATTTCTAAATGTGTCTTGTGGTATCTGGTATCAACATGTCACCAGCAGATCCTTTAACTCCTGTAAGGTCCGTGGTTGAGACGCCACAGATCGGAGTTGCTTTTCCAACACAAACCACAGATGCTCGATGGGATTGATGTCTAGGGAATTTGGAGGCCAGGGCAATACCTTGAAGTCTTCCTCATGTTCCGCAAACCAGTCTTGAACAATCTGGGCTGTGTGGCATGGCATGTTATTCTGCTGAAAGACGGCACCTCTAGAGGGAAAGACCATTGTCGTGAAAGGGTGTACCTGGTCAGCAATGTCAGCGATGTCAGAGTGCCCGGCACATGGATGGCTGAACCCAGGGTATCCCATCAGAACATCTCACCCAAAGCATAACACCGCCGCCACCAGCTTTGTTTCATCCCATGGTGCATCCAGGCACCGTCATTTCCCCAGGTAAATGACGCACATGTACCCAGCCGTCTACATGGTGCAACAGGAAACATGATTCATTGGACCAGACAACCTTCTTCCAATCACTCACGGTCCAGTTTCGACGATAGTGTGCCCATTGTAGGTGCTGTTGCCGGTGAACTATGGTTAGCATAGGCACTTGGAGTGGCCTGCGGCTATGCAGCCCCATTTTCAGCAAGGTTCGATGTACTATGTTGTGATGCATTAGTCCCGTCACCAGCATTCCAATTACCGGCGAGTTGCACCAAAGTCGCCCTTCTGTTGCCACGTACCATCTGGGAGAGCCTTTGCTCACCTCAATCATTGATGAGCCGTGGTCATCCAACACCTCACCGGCAGTTCGTGGGTTCCCCCCCCCCAGACCACTTTCGGTAGGTACTAACCATAGCTGACAGTGAGCACCCCACCAGCTGTGCTGCTTTGGATATGCTCTGACCCAGTCGGCTGGCCATTACAATTTGGCCTTTGTCAAACTTGCTTAAATCCGCTGCCTTTCCCATCTGAAGAACAAGAGTAACGCTGATTAACTGTGTTCAGTGTCAGGTGTTTTTTTATACTGTGTCCCGACCTGCACATATGCTGTAGTTTTGCTGCACATTTGCTTCGATTTGCATAACGACTCGCCGACACGACATAATGTTTTGGCTCATCGGTGTATATGATAATGCTCCATTTCATGAAAAGGGTAGGTGTATCTAATAAAATGGCCATTCAGTGCACACTTGTATATACAAATCTATTATACAACTGATATATGATGTTTTATAAAATTAGGATATTACTTTCCAATATACTAGTCATCCTCTCTGACAGTGTAGTGGATTCATAACTTCTTTATTTGGAGAAGTCTGGATTTGAATTTCATCAGAAACTGGAGGAATTCTTAATTCACTGAGGCTGTAGGTATTGGTAGCCAATCTTGGGCAGAGGGGGGGGGGGTTATTTAAGTTATTTTGCATTTTTTAGCTCCTGCACAACATGCAGATTAGTCAGTTCGTACCTCTTGTACAATACACATAATACATACAATTAAAGATCGCATGTAGGATCACATACATTTGATGCCTTAACACCAGAACTTTCACTGCATCAGGAAGTTGCCAAAGAGATTAACAATCAAATATTAATGTATATCAGAGCCAAACTCCTCTTATCCTACCATACTTTTAAACTAAGGTAGCCTTGTATACATGGGAACCACCTGACCTGTACATGCATTTTAACCATTTAGCAGGTGCAGGAAAAACCATAATAGTAGTATGTAGCACCTAGTTCACCAATCAGATCTGGGAGGCAGGGGCAAGAAATAGTTTAAAATGGTGATAACGACATTATTAAATGATTATAAGGTCAGAAAACATCATTAGAAACAATAGCCTTGTTATCCAAAAAAGAAAAATATTTCTCTAATTTATACTCTGGTACAGCCAAATTTGGGGGTAGTGAGTAGGCATAAAAAGAAGGAAACCTAAAGGATGGCATGAAAGAAGGAGACATATATGGAAAATGCCTAGGGATTGAAGTAGATTTCAACTGGACTATATTTTGGTTCAGAACAGATACAGAAACAGTGTAAAGAACCCTTGTGCATACCCAGGACCAGACATATAATCTGATCATAATATTGTGATCAAAGTGTAAATGGCCAAGTTTAAGAGATAAAGAAATATAATAAATATATTTCTTTATCTCTTATATAAAGAAAATCACTAAAGATAAAATATGATATGTAGGGGATTAAGACCCAAGATGCTTTTGGCGACAGAGGATGTGATAAGAGAAATCGAAGAAAGATGGAAGTGGAAAAATACTAATACCGAAGATGGCGGTAGGAGGTAAAGAGAGAGATTAACAATAGGCTTAGAGAAGTAACAGCTAAAGCAAGAGAGGAATGTTCGGATGGGCTTTACAGGGAATTAGAAGTATTAGAAAAGTTATGAAAATATGATTGAATGTACGAGTGAGTAAGGAATATAAGAAGAAAAAGGTCAGGGCGTTATATAGAGAAGGAACGGGAAAGGACTAAAAAAACCAGAGGGAGAAATAGGCAGAATATATATGAGTTAGAATCAAAAAGACAAATTGGTGCCAGTCATAATGGGATAGTAGGTGATCACAGCATTAAAGAAATGAAGGGGAAACAGGGCAGTACTGATGGAATTCCAGTGGAATATATAAGGTTACTGGGGAGGGGGCTTAATCCTGTATTAGTCACATGAGGTCAGTTCGACCTGTACAATATTTCAGCAATTTGTGCTTTATCTACTCTGTCCAGCTTCATCTACAGCTGAAACTCCTAATGTCTGTTTTTGAAAATGTTTTCTTTCTTTGAATTATCTGTAGGTAATTCCAGAAATGTTTATTAATTATCGCACAATTAGTAAAAATTCACGATTAAGTTAAACCTAATTATATGCATGTGTTGATTGACATTCATCATGAAGAGTTATTGATAATGTTTGCTTTACTGCTGTGCTTTCCTCCAATCGGTGGCACTCTGTGACACTGATGTATCATCTGGAATTAAACTGTTTACTTGCACACTTCATTTCATGCATTGAGTGCTCATGTTACTGACATGCTCTTCTCGAATCAAAGCGTAGGTTGAAGGGTGCTGTTTTTAAATTTGCATTTGCCTGCTGTAGGTCTAAAGGGAGTTTCAGTTTTCAAAAGTTAATTAAAAATATATTTTTTTTTAATATAGAAAAAGGGATTTTCCATACTTATATTCAGAAAAGTTTGAATATATGGGTGGCATTAAAAAAAAAAAATTTTTGAATTATTTTTTCAAATTTTCATATACATAAAGGAATTTCAGATTTTTCAGCAACCGCTGACGGGATAACCTTCCTCTGCTAGTATGCCATCTGACAGATCACTTTTTAAAATTTTTCTATTATTTTTTTTTAATCTGGAAATAAAATAAAATAAAATCCTTCTATGTACCTTTCCCTTACCAATGTTATCTTTGGCATTTAACATATGCAAGGTAAGCAAGTATCTGCCTTTCTTCTAAACAACTCTCATTTCCATGCAGAGTCTGCCAACAACAGGTGTCTAATCTTGCTGCAGTGCTTTGATTTCTCTGCTTAAATATTAAGAGCTGACAAAAATTCGGATGTTCATATTGCATCTGCCATATGAGTGTCCGAGTCTGGGGGTCAGCAATCTTGAAAATTCTGAAAAAAAAAAAAACGATAAAAACTTTGATTGGTTTCTCTTGTTTATTTTTATTTGATAATTTTTAATTGTGTTTAGCAAATCATAATTAATAGATGAGCGTTATTGTTACTACTGAGGGTGTGAGTGAAGGTTAAATAGAAGGATGATAAGAAACATGGAGGAAATCATGGGAGAGGAACAGTTTGATTTCAGGATGGGAAGGGATACGCTAGGTGTTATGAGAATGTTGACAGAAAGACATCTGGAAGTGAACAAAGATTTATGTATGTGTTTTATAGATTTAGAGAGGGCTGTTGATTGGATAGACTCGGTTAAATTATTAGGGTATAAAAAGGAGGTAGAGATTGGGAGAGGTGTGAGATGGTTATTGTCTGTCCTCATCTTTATTTAACATACAGGTAGAAGAAATGGTTAAAGGGCATTTGATGAAGGAAATATGGATGGGGAAAATTGTTTAGGGTGAAGATGTAAAGGGGAAATCACTGTGCTAGATTCTGAGCAAGAATTGCAGGAATTGATTAATAGGCCAAAGGAAAGTTGATGGGTTGGTGATGAGAGGAAATACTGAGAAGATAAAGGTTATGAGAGGAAAATTGAAAATTTCCTCTTATTTACTCCCACCTAAATTGAATTGCTCTCTAATTATAGAATATATTCAATATGCCAGACAGAGGATTAGTGTTTCAGTATTAGTAGTAGCAGCTGATGTAGTAGTAATGGAGGCATGTGATGCAAGGAATCAAGCATATGAGCTTATGTAGCATCATCAAAAAAAAAAAAACAAAACAATTTCACACATCCATTCCCTTTAAAAGTTTGTCCATTTCCTCCTTGAATTTATTTAAGCTATCACCTTCCACAATGACAGATGGAAGTTTCTTTCAGCGATTAACCACCTGCTGGCTAAAAGCAAATTTCTGCACATCTATTCTACAACTGTCTTTCCTCAATTTGAATTTATGCCCCTCTCGGGTTCGTAATCTGAGCAAGCAGAAAAATCCCATTAGAATTCAGCTTGCTCAACCCATTCAAGGCCTTATACACCTCAATCAGATTGCCTCGCAGGTGTCTTGCCTCCAGCCGTTGCAAATTGCAGAATTTAAGCCTTTCTTGGTAAGAGGACCCCTTTGTTCCCCCTCACCAATCTTGTTGCCCTTTTCTGTACATGCCCAAGCAACTCTACATCCTTCCATTTTAGTATGCAATACTCAAGGCATGGTCTTACCATTGCTTTATACGAAATAAAATAAACCTCCTTTTCCTACTAGAAAAATTCCTGTGTATCATTGAAAGTACCCCATGACCTGCTCTGGCAGCCTGTCTGCACTGTTCAGAAAACTTCATATCTGACTGCACAATTACTCCCAGATCTTTTTCATTTTCTAACACCCTAATTGTAGTACCACACAGTTGGTATGTTTCTTTGGGGTTACTTCTAGCTATATGCAATACTTTGCATTTGTCAATGTTAAACTTCAGTTTCCACTTCTCAGCCCATCTGCACAAATGTTCTAGATCCTGTTGCAGTAGCACACTGACATTACTGTCATTAACAACCCTGCCAACCTTTGTATCATCTGCAAACTTCAACATTAATATCATTGATGACGGTATATGTAAGCTTATACAGTAGTGAAAAGGAAAAAAAAAATTACCCACATCATCTGTTCTAATAATTTGCTAATCCTTCCTGAAATTTATTCTAAGCACCTGCTTTCACAACATCAGATTGAAGTTTGTTCCAACAATTAGTTACTCTCTGGCTGAAAGCAAATTTTTACATCCTGCAACCATCCAAGAAAGAGTAAGGATGACATTCCTCAATTTATTTAAAATCTTATCACCTCAATCAAGTCTCTTTGCAGATACCTAGTTTCCAGATTTTGCATTTTCCGGAATGCAAATCTTTCTTGGTAAAAGTAATCTTTTATGCCCCTGACTAATCTTGTTGCTGTTCTCTGTATCCATTCCAACAGATCCATAATCCTTCCTAAAAATGAAGCTTCCAGTACTGCAGTCTATCGCCTTCTACAAAAAATAGTCACCTCCTTGTCTCTGTTGGCAGAATTTCTGTATATCATTGATAGGACCCCATGAGCTGCCCTAACAGCTTGTTTGCACTACTCAGTAACACCTTTCTGAAAATTGGAAAGGTCATCTGTCTTCCCCATGACTGGATTGACTAAGAAGCCCCAGGAAAGTATACAATGTTATCGTGATACCAAGGAAGTTATCATGCCATGTGACAAGTTACATTTAAATACTGTACGTTAATTATCTGTTGACTCTAATTTTAGACGGTTTCTAATATTTTGGCCAGTGAGTGTAAGTTGTTTAAATTCATATAGAGCAAAAAACAGTAAACGTTACATTTCTTTTCATTTTAGTGGGTTCAACGGTTTAGTTACAGCCTAGTTTGTCTGAAGTTGTTGAATGACATGTGAACTTTTAAATTAAGCTAATTATTATATATATTGAAATTGATATATGTCGTTTCGGTAATTGATCGCACAAAGTCGTTGTCGTTCGTGGGTATTCATTGCCTTTCCTGTTGCTTCAAAACAAGAGAGAAAGAAAATACTGTATATACCTCAGAAGGATTATTTAACTTTATATCGCTTGTGACCCTTTAACGAACAGGTTATTACCAACCTTTTATAGCTTCTAACTGTTGACCTAGAATATCGTTCATAGCCCTGAGGCGTCTTCAAGGTATAGTACCATAATCGTGAACCTTGAGAGGGTATTCTGTCATTTCGACTAATAGTAATATTTACAGAATTGGATAGAGAGAGAGACTCAAAAATGCCATGATTAATCATTTGCATTTCGTTACGGGGTTTATATAAATTTGAAGAGATAAACTTTATCACTCTTATTTAAGTTAATTTCATTTACAGCTTTCCCTTGTTACTTTGTAGTAAGTTGTAGGAAAGTTACACTCTGCTGAACATTTAATTTATAAAGTATAGTGCTGCCATAAATTTATGAGTAAAATATTTAGCCTAACCCGACGCCACTGGGTAAGATGTAAAGTACTTACTGCCTTGTTATAATTTAATTTGGTGAATGCTTTTGAGAAGTCGATTGTATTCATGATGTTTGAGAGCGTGTTAATAAATATTATTATTATTATTATCATTAGCCATATATGGTGCAAGGAAGCCTGAGGCTTATGCTGCACCAGCCAAAAAAAAAAAAAAAAAATTTCTGAATTACCCCGAGAGAGAGAGAGAGAGAGAGAGAGAGAGAGAGAGAGAGAGAGAGAGAGAGAGAGAGAGAGTATAAGGGAATCACCAAGAAAAAGAATGATGATATCCAGCTCAGGACCCTGGGTGTGCCAAGCCCATACTCACCAGATGTGAGCCCCTGGGGGTAAATATTAACACACTATGCTCACATATTTAGTGTGAGCATAGGGAGTTAACCCGAAACATGAGGGGTATTAGAACCTATGGTACTTAGCACCGTGCATAGGTTGAGAAGACGAAAGAAGATATTTGTTGACATTAGATTTGAACTTCTGTAGATTGTAATTTTCAGGAAATACGTATGAATGAAGGTTGTTCCAGAGAACGAAGTAAATTAATAATTTACTGATTTATTATTAGCAAATCTGACCTTACTAATTTACTGACACAGGAGGAAGAAGAAAAGTTGGTTCTGTGAGTTTTGAAGTTGGACAGTAAAAGGATGTTGACTGGTTGCGACGCGTGTTCGGACTGCTTTGGAACAGAGAGCGGGAATTTTAGAAGCCAATTCAGAAGAACAGTGCCCATGGAAGTAACCGTAGAAAAGGCATGCAGCAGAAACAACGTCTATGAGGCAGAGAGTGGAGAGACTCTGTTAGAGATAAGTCATTAATTAACCTAGCTGCCCTCTTCTGAATGGAATCTAGAAACCTGAGATAGGTTTTGGGGGCATCGTCCCAGATTATTATTATTAGCAGCCATATGGTATAAGGAAGCCTAAGACTTATTCTGCACCAGCCAAAAAAAAAAAAAATAAAATTTCTAAATTACCCTGAGAGAGAGAGAGAGAGAAAGGGAATCACCAAGAAAGGGAAGAATGATGATATCCAGCTCAGGACCCTGGGTGTGCCAAGCCCATACTCACCAGATGTGAACCTCTGGGGGAACAATATTCCATGGTAGGGCGGATTTGCGATTTATAGAGTGAACAGCTGTTTGGAAGAAAAGTAACGCAAAGAGCCAAAGAAAAAACCCAGTTTTTTTAGATGCAGAGGAAGCAATATTTGTAATGTGTTTATGCCAAGACAGGTTAGAAGTCAGAGTAATCCCCACTAGAGATATATGATCTGGCGAGAAATTGGAGTGTCATCGAAGATAGGCATAGGAGCAGAAGAATCCTTTTTGGAGGTATGCCGGATGATTGACTTGTTTGTGATATTTATGATCCAAGTGGATTGCAGAGAATGCCATAGAGGTTGCTTATAACGGCCAAACATGGGGTTCCAATTTAATGCTCTTTGATTAGTTTAAGAGGTAAATAGAAAAAATCAAGGGGAAAAAACCCACTCCTTTTGATTTGATTACTTTTACCTGACTTGAGACGATTTTATTTATAACTAGAATTAGAGTTTCTCCGTCTTTTTTATTTTTTCAACCAAAAAAAAGTGCTTTAAACTCCGATTTTTTTTTTTTTTTTTTTTTTTCCATTTCATTAAAGAATAAAGCCATCATAAACAACTTAGAATAAGTTGTGGCCCAGATATGATACTTTCTTTCAATTTAGAAAGCAATAAAAATTAATAAAAGAACTTAAAAGTTTATTAAAAACTATTATAATTAAAAATTTATTTTCAAAAAAAAAAAATTACGCGTTTTCAACGGTAACTCGGATTGCCGTAGAGTCCTATCGGCGTAAAAATAATAAAAATAACGCCCTCCTGTGTCAAAAAATTTGTAATTTATTAATAATTTACTGATTTATTATTAGCAAATCTGACTTTACTAATTTACTGACACAGGAGGACGTTATTCAGTTACAAGAGACCAATGACAAATGCAGAAACAATACGTGTTGAATGTCAATATTTAATAAACTTATAGCAGAAGCCGAATGATCTTAGGTTATTCTCCAGAACAAGGTGCATCTTCCAAAATGGCGGCGAGGAGAAGAGGAAGAAGGCATTGATTGACATGCCTAACCTGCTATGGTTAGTGTTAGTTAGGGTGTTCATCCCACCCTTGCCGCTGTTTTAAATTCGGGAACTAGCTTTCCTATTTTAAAACAGCGGGAAGGGGGGAGGATAAACACCCTAAGACAGGCAGTCTGGAGGTGCACCATATTCTGGAGTTCGGTCCTATCTTGACTTCTTAAGACAGTCGTTTAAACATAGTCGTATTTGGAAAAGCAGTTCGTTATTCAATAAATTCAGAGAACATGTTTTTTTAAGCAAATTTAAACTAATTGATTTGGGGGGGAAGTTAGTTAATGTACGCAGTGCATTACATTTCAGGTGTGTTAAACAAAAACAGGGCAAAAAAGTAACGACTTTTATGCACAAGGCGGAACATTTCGTTTCTGCGCATACATAGCAATAAACGTTATATAGAGTGCTTCAGCTACAATATATGGATAGCCTGTGTGATCTCAGTATGAAAAGTAAATTTCCGGATTTCTGTTGGTCCGAAACATAAAAATAAAATTTCACGAAAATCCATTCGCTGGGGACTGAGTTATTACATGTGGACGGACAGAGAAAAAAATAATTGCAGATTTCTGTTGGTCTGATTTTAATGAAATTTGAGAAGGTTTGACAGATCGTTCTAAAAGAGCGTAATAAAAGTTTCATGAAAATCCATCCACTGGGAATCGAGTATATGCGGATTGACAAAGGGATATAATTGTCGAATTTTTTTTTTTTTATTAGTCTGATTATAATGAAATTTGGGATGGTTCGACATATCTTTTAAAAAGGCACAAATTTCATGAAAATCCATCCATTGTACTCTAGTTATTACATGCGAACGGACATACAAGTTGAGAACAATAGTTGCATATATGCTAACGTGCTTAAAAATAAGCTTTCCAGTACTTCTCAGTATTATTGAAGGTAAATGAAATGATATACATGTATTGCACATCGATGACGTAAATTTTAATGTGAGAACTGTGCAATTATATATAAAATTACGTGTAATCGGTTCTGTTTAAAGGTAAGTATTAACACGCTTTCCGGTGGAGAGGGGAGATATTCTTCGGACCTCCTGCTCCCTCTAGCAAACAATCCAACCAAGTCCCCTCTTCCCGATAGCGAAACTAGTGGTATGGTAGTTCCATCACTGGTTCAAATGCCGATTTTGCCTGTTTTAAGTGGCTAAAAAAGCAGTAACTCACAGGGAGGAAACTGTTCCCCCACATGAAATCTGCAACTATAGATCCGAAAGCTGGGGAACAAAGAACAATCAAGAAAACCATAATAAAGAGGAAGATGCGGATCCTAGGACATCGCTGGAGACACAATGATTGAATAGTAAACGTACTAGAAGAACAGATTGAAGAGAAAAGAAGCAGAGGACGACCAAAAATCACAAAACTTGATGACGTGTTCCACTGTCAAGAATGAACTGCAGGGAAGCAAAACAGAAAGCCCAAATTCGGGTTGAGTGGAGAAAAAAGATCTCTGTGGCGACAGGTCTTGGCACTTAGAATGATCATTGAAGACTTCTTTTAAGAAAGAATTTCTGCAGTCTCGAACGGAATTTGAACCCAAACGGGTGGTAACTGGCGAAACTCTGTACTGAGAGCGTTGGAATATAAACACCTGTTCAACTTCTCTACTCCTATTTAAATGTCCCATTATGGACATAAAATTTATTTATTTAAATAAGTGGTGATAGTAATTGGGATGGCAGAGCAAAATAAAAATTGTTTCATCAGAGTACTCCCTCACATGACTAACTTTGTTTTGGATTGGAACTGTAAACACAAAAAAGTTATTTAGGGACACATATAAGGTCTTAAGTTCGTTTTCCATTTTTGAAAATTAGGCTAAAAATAGCATTTTCAGAGAAATATTCTGGGTCAGAGCTTAGGATACGGTTTATTTTTAATCTGCACATTGCCTCTACATATCCGAAATTTGGACTTCAGATAAAGAAGGCAATGAGGTTTGTTTACTTGCGCTCACCTTAAGTGCGACTCAGTAATCACCGTCCTCCCCATACCGGGTGGAAAAAACATGAGTTTGAATCCCGTCAATGACGCCTGCAGTTCAGTTTTTATTGGCCTTTTTACAAGGTGACTGAGTTAGTCGGTCTCAGGAGAGGGTAGCATGGTTTTTTCTCCTGGAAACTCGGGTTTTTCTTTCAGCAAACGGCAAATCCATAGAATACACCCAATTCATAGACTTATACGACGCAATTTGTCCAAAGTTGATGCACCTAAAACACTACAACCAATCAACTGTAGAGGGTATCCAATTGAAAAGGGCCGAATGAAGAGGGCACTTCCTCAGTCTCAGCAAGGAGGACCGGGTTTCCCCCATCATTAATTTTTGCACCGTTCCCTCAAACTCTAGGACCAGCACTGAGTGCTAGTATATCGACTGTTATAAAAACAGTTACAATGAAGGGCGTCAGTGGCGTTGACTTCATGATCTTTAACCCTGGTGCAATGTTTCTCTGTTGATCCTTTAAGGTAATTTTTTTTCTTTTCCTTTTGGGTCCTCTTAAGCTCAAGTCCTGGTGCATTATCTCCGCTATAGGATGACACGTCACTGGAATGAGTTTTAAAAGGAGGGTTCAAAATAAGATTTATATTCACCCAGATGTAGTTGTGATAGAAAGATGATTTTTTGTTTGTTTGTTATCTTGAACTCTCTGTAGCCTATAGCAACCACACAAATTTTGGTTTCAATCTGTCAATTCTCTTTTTTTTTTTCTTTGCGGCGATGAATGAAGTATCACAATGGATAAAGTGCAATACAGATCAGTGATTCGATTTCTCTTTCTGCAAGGTCGCTGTTTATGGAGAAGGCTGTCCAGGTTATATTGTTCTTGTTGCGCATTGGTATAATTAGTTGAAATGTGCAAGAACCTCAGTGCATTAATAAGAAATCCCAGGACGCCCAGCAACTGCTGTAAACAGAAGAGAGTGCTGAAAAAATTGAAGCATTAATCCTGGAAGATCACCGTATTAGTGTAAAAGAACTAGCTGCAAAGCTCCAAATTAGTGTAGGGTCTGTGGAGAACATCATCCATCAACAGTTGCATATGAGTAAAGCGTCTGCAAAATCGGTTCCCAGATTTCCTGACCCCTTACAAAAAGAAAAGGGCACAATGTGCCAGGAAAAGCAACAGGAGTTTTTTTCATGACAAGTCACTATGGATGAAACTTGGGACCATCACTATGATCCCGAAACTAAACAAATGTCAAAACAGTGCACACAAGCAGGCTGTCTCATCCACTATAGTATCCAGTAACATCATAAGGGGCTTGACGACCAAGTATTTGAGTGTTTTTTAGATAGACCTAGGAACACTTATACGCATCGTTAAGGGGTGGAATGTTCCCCTCTGCTCCCACTGAATACGCCCCTAGTCTCATTTAATTCTCAGAATGGCCACTTTGCAGCTTAAGACCATCACCATCCCAGTACTTGCAGCTGTCAGCATATTCTTGGATAAAGGGTACGTAAAGTTATCTACACTATTTAGAGGAAGGGAAGGAACAGTCAAGGAAAGCTCAACATCAGATCTAGAGCTCTCCGAGGGCGGTGGAGCATGTCGTCACGGTTGATAGTTCACAGTCTGTGGGAGAATTTATTAACAGCTTCCAGAGTAGTAAATTCATGTTGTCAGTAAAGCCTGACCAAACAGCATGAGGTTTGAATAGTGGCGGAATCATCATAATGCGGTGGTGAATGCAGTGTTGAACGTCTTCGATGCGTGGTGGAGAGATGGGGGGCCTGCAAGCCGAAGGATCAATTTCCTGGAAGAGCGTTTGGTAGCAACTTCGTTGAGGTCAGCATCAATTTTCTGTACTTGTTTAAGCATCTAATGATGGACGAAGCGATCCGAAAGATGCATCATTTATGCACATTGCGGGGGTTGCTGTACGTTGAAGAAGCGGAACCCTCCAGCCATAGGTCCCAAAAAGAGAGAGATGTGATGAGTTTGTTGTAATGAGTAGTCCTTTCCGTCTATAAGTGAGGGTAGCTTAGCAATACCTATGGCTATCGTATAGTACAGAACCGTGGTGGGGGAGCCTGTGTTTGTAGGCTGCCCACTTGAGGGGTCAGAATACTTCTGCAGAAATCTGTTTGATAATTGTCGGTGCGCCCGAAGCCCAGATCTCGGCAGCATAACTATTGGGGACGTTACGTATTTCGCTTTTAATGCCTTACCGAGATGTAATGCAGCCGCAGACCCGGCCCCAAAATTTGCGGGACTCTGAGGTCATGTGCAAAACTTATACGGGGTGTTTTTGCAATAGTGATTTTTTAATTTTTCAAATTTTACAGTAAGTAAGAAATAAGTAAATAATTGTATATTGTACTGTACAAAAAATTTAAATACGAATAATATTTATTACATTAATCAACAATATTGTTTGACCATTTGAGCGCGAGGCCCTATTCGACCGAAGGGGTTGAACATGTTGTGGCTGGAACTGAATGCAGGTGTTGTTTTGCTTTCCACTTGAGGTATGCAGGACAATTGAGGAGTTTGTCAATGTGATGGTCGAATCTTAGTTTGGTATCAGAGACTACTCCTAAATCACAGTGAGTGAATGAGGCTCGAGGTATTACATACGGACAGGATGAAAAAATAATAATTGTTAGATTTTTTTGGTCCAATGTTAATGAAATTTCGGATAGCATAACAAATCTTTCTTAAATATCCAAATATAAAATTTATAAAAATCTGTCCACTGGAAATCAAGTTATTACATGCAGATAATTTAACAAGAAATAATAATTTCCGGATTTCTATTGATGAAATTTGAGATAGCGACACACATTTCTAAAATAGCCAAATATAAAATTTATGAAAATCCATCCGCTAGGAATTGAGTTATTACATGCAGACGGACGAACGGACATGATGAAGACAACAGGCTCTTTACGCATATATGCTAACATACCTAAAAAGGCGCTTCGAATTATGGAGTCCGAATTTGTGGGGTTTTATTTTAAATATGTATCTACTTTTGTACCACGACTGCTTTTAACACACGAAGTGAAACAAACTTAAGTAAAATCCGTCTTTTTCTCAAAAAGACAGTTAATGTGGAAACTGCACATGCGTCAGAGCTGGACTTTTGCGTATATGTTAAAATCACCATATACAAAGTGTATCCAGAAAAGTCCACGCAATAAACTGATGTATCGCGACTTGTTATTCTGAGCTGTATCTCGTGTATTTTTCCACATGGCTTAAAAAAAGCTTAAGAAACTACTTTCTAAGCTAATGGAACATTTCAGAAGTAGTGGTGTTTATGACTCAGTGTTCCGACTTGTTAAGTAACTTTGGCTTAGGTAGGCAAGCACAATTTTTGTGATAAGCGATTTCGTCAACAAGTTTCTCTTTTATGGACATGCCCAGTGCCATTGCCAACAGCTCCTAGCAAATAAGGGCCCTGTTGTTTGAGAGCGATAGTGAAGTGCGATAAAGCATGCATGCGTATCATAGCTGTGTGCGCTAGACCAAGCACACAATCAGTACTTTTTAATTAAGGAGCTGTTTAAAAGTATACAGCCCTTTCTCGCCTTCAACTTGTAACTGTAAGTGGATAATAATTAAATAGTTCATTCTTAAATTGTACTGTGTATAAATGAGAATATGCACTCATGAGTAAAAATATTATGACCACCTACGTATAGCTTGTTGGGCTTTGACTAAACAAAACAAAAAAAAAAAAAATGATAATAAAATAAAACAAAAATAAATACATGTACGAGTATATATTTAACAAAATCAAATAACAATAATAAAACAAATCACTTATTCGATTCCCTTCACAAAGTTTTAGGCCTGATTCCATATCTTATGTACGGAAACATTGCTAATTTGGAAGAGCAGCTTCGATCCGTTTCAAAAATTTCGGATGATTTAGAGCCCATCTCCTCCTTACGAAGTACTTCTACGCAAATTACTGTCCAGGGTTAGCCCATCACGTGGTTGGATTTGGTAAACACTTCTTGAGCATAGTAAGGGTTTTAACCCCTGAAGTACGTTATTTGATAATCGAACGTCCCCTAAAACGTAATTCACTATGTTGATTACTAAATTTGTTTTTATGTATCCATCCGCCCCGTTAGTACGCATTTAAAAATTATAGAAAGTTGAAGTGTTGTTTTTTTTTTTTTTTTTTATGTCTTAATATGGCAGGAAACAGTCCCATTGGAACCCGTTCAACGTGTTAGCCTTGGCCTGTTTACACTGTACAGTACTAAACATGTACTGTATATGAATTGCTTTCCTTTCTGTCGTATTTGAATTCCAGAATAAACACGAACACTTTTTATTAGTATTAAAATTCACTATTTTAATATCTTCCCTACAGAATTACAACAATTGGAGTAGAAACAAAACTATTTTTTTTTTTTCTAAGCATGCAAATGAAAGAAAAGGCTCAAATCGAAGAAAATTAAACCGAAAAGCAAAAAGGAACGACTTTTATGCGCAAACCGAGAAAATTTTCTGCGCATTCCACACATTTGTTCGAAGCCGAGTTATTACATGCGGACGGACAGAGAAATAATTATTGTCAGATTTCTATTGTTCAATTTTAATAAAATTTGGGGTTACTCGACACATCTCTTTGAAATCCAATCCCTTGCTCAATAGTGGATGGATTTTCAGGAAATTTTATACGAGGTGCATTCAAAAAGTTCCCTGATTTTTACTATAAAAGTTTAATGACTGAACAGTTGGGCTTACTAACCTAATCACCTTCCTTCTGCACACATACTTGCTCCATTGGTCTTCCCAAGCTTTGAAACATTCTTTAAAATCGTGTTTTTTTTTTTTTTTTGAGCGCACGTAGTCCCTCTTTGTCATTTTCTTTGATATCATGGGCTGTAATGAAACGATGGCCCCAAAGCCACATTTTCAGTTTAGGAAACAGTCAGAAATCAGACTGTGCAAGGTCACGGAAGTAGGGAAGTCTATGCATGACTCTGAATATTTTCGCAGCCAAGAACTGCCATCCTTCCATTTTGAGGTCGTCGCCGTCTCACATTCTCACACAAACATGTCAGAACTTTAGCGTAGTAAGCAGCAGTAATCCCCCCCTCCCCAGTCACGAATTCGTGGAACAGTGTGTGCCCCTCATCGTCGAAAATAAAACGATCAGCATGTTCGGTTTATTTTCGTGTGCTGAGCCTACAGACAGTCCGACTTAATGTTCAATCTCAACAACAGTAATTCGCTTATCATTTCGCACGAGTTCCTTCATTTTCGTGACATTTTCATTTCGTGACATCGATGGGCGTCCACTGCGAGATTCTTTCAGTTTTCCTGTCTTTTTTAAACTGCTGTTTTCTTGTTTATACCACAACCAGCTGTGACACACGAGTCAAGTGGTCGAGCCAGTTTCCACGTGGCATGCGTGCGAACCGAGGTCAACGCCCCATGAAATCTTACGGCCGTAGCGCAAACTACATAAATACCAGCGTGCGATTCCTGAAACTTTGTGAACGTACTACGTACGTTCACGAAGGCCTTTTAAGCCTTTGTGAACGTACTACGTACGTTCACAAAGGCCTAAAAGGCCTAAATACTACGTATTTAGGCCTTTTAAAAAGATTTGCCGAGCCATCTCAGATTTCCTTAAAATCTGACAATTATTATTTCTTTGTCCGTCCGTCTGTTCGCATGTAATAACTCGATTCCTATTGGATGGATTGAAACTGAAATAACGTGAAATTTTATATTTCGCTCTTTTACAGCGATTTGTTGAACTTTCCCAGAATTCGTTAAAATCGGACTAATAGAAGTCTAAAAATTATTATTTTTTCATATATAGTCAATCCATATACCGTATGTTGTAGCTGAAGCAATAGATGTTATGTTTGTTGCCATGCACTGGTTGGAGGAATGAATAGGTAATACGGCGGATGCGCATAAAGAAAAATGTTCTCGATTTTGACATACTGTAATTTAACATAATAAATGTTAATATGACGTAAAAATAATACAATTTTAAACTCTTGAATGTACAAATCATGGGGTACATAAAAATACACGCTACCAGCACCAATAATTTCCAATCAACGCTGTACAGAAGACATCTGGTTACTTTTTTTCTTTCTGCAGCATACAGCACAGGTGTTTGGAAGATTTGGAGCAGCGGATGGCTGTTGGCATTCGCAAGCTGAGATGTCCAGAGCCTTAAATGTGTCAAGGATTGTAATAATAATTTCAAAGTGGATCAAGGACTGATAACACAGGGGTTCTGTTTGACGATGCAGACACCACTGTTTCTGGAGCCGAAACTAAGGGTACAGATATCGTATACTTCGTTATTTGCATAAGTCGAATCTTTCCCTTTGTTGAATTGAAAAATTCGGGCCTAATAATATATTCGCTGTATAACTGTACCCCATTTCTTACAGTCATCTTTCACATCTAGCGAATATTACAGTAAAAATTAATTGAACTATTTCTGGCCTTCTTTTTAAAATTGTACATTATTACATTGCACAGTAAACTGTAAAGAAAGGGGTAAGCGTGCACAGTATTCCTGTATGTGGAGATTCACAAAACCAAACTTATATTCATGGGGACAACGTGATTATATTGCTCTTGCCGATGCTATATATGTGCATGGAGCATGATTACGCAACTAAAGCTATTATTTGTTGCCTCTTTGGTATCGTACTGAAAACGCTTCTTTTTTGTTTAAAGGTCGATTTATGCGCCAGAATATATAGTATGTTGAAATGCAGCTTTTAAAATTTATTCCCGGTGAGGAAAAGGAACCATCTTATTTGAATTCGAGAATAAACACGAACACTGCGTTTATTAATATTAAAATGCACTATTTTAATATCTTCCCTGCACAATTACAATAATTGGAGAAGCACGCTCCAACAAAAGATTTGATAGAATTCCATCAAGTACACAGTTTCTTGATATCACAAATTTTATGGCTGTAACTTAACTTTTGGATACCGCTATACTTAAGCAAAAATATCTTGCAAGCCGTGACCATTACTTCCTTTAAAGGTACCATAACCTTTTAGGATCTTCACCGGCTCCAGAAAACTTTCGTCAAATTGAGGAATCATCTGTAAGTTTTTTTCTGAAAACTTCAGCTTTTTGGATTAGGTAATCTCTTGTCGCTTGTATTCTATAAATCGATCTGGCGTTTTACGAGGCTATGATTGGCACTTCCTTCTGAGCCACGCCTCGTTGCCGATAAATTGTCCTCTTACCACCTGATAGGCGACTGCCAAATCAAAACAGCTGCTGACTCGTAAATAGTTGCTCTTTTCCAATAATAACTTTGCAACAGTTTGAGATTCAACTGTATAGCGCATTAATACCCGTAACGATTGTGGTATTTATAGTTTTTGACATTGATTGGTTCGTTCCCCTCTCTGCTTTCCACGTAGAGGTGGTATTCGTTCTGTCATATATGATATTATTTGCAATGGATTGGGTAAGTCTCAATGTTGAGGAGTTTATTTTAGCTTTAGAAATGTTTATTTGTTTTACTAAGTACAAAATTTACAGATGCTTGAGCACTTGAAGAAGAAATGAATTTCTGTTTATACTTCCATATGCCCGGTTCAGAGGAATCAGCAACTTCATGGTAATTGCTTCGTTACAACAGATACACCAGCACAGGGTTTGACCTTCGTGGCCAGCACAGTTGGTATAATCACCATCTTCTCCACACCCGGTGGAAAAGAGCTGAGTTCGAATCCCATCGATGAAGAGAGGAATTTTTATGGACCTTTTTCACAACGTAGCTGAGTTAATCGGTCTCAGGCGAGGGTAGCATGGTTTTTTGTCCAGCAAACAACAAATTGACCACGGAATATGCGCAGTATGGCCTAAGTTGCTGATGTGCTTAATAACCTGTAACAACAGCACAGGTGTGATCACGCAATGTGCGTACTCTTGTCCATGTACGTTATCTCAGTACCATAGCCAGTTACCGTCACACTAGATAGAAATAAGTAACTAAATAATACTTAAACTGCTCTTTTAAAACGAGATATTATCCTTTTGAGTTCTGGGGTTGTCCCTTTTATTTCTTTTTTTTTTTTTAACTATAAAATTTCCATGGCATGAAAAATCATTAACTCATTTTGGAATATAATATTGTTATAGGGTTTTAGGAACATCGGCAATTAAGGCCATATTGCTGCGTATATCTGTGAATTACGTGTGTTCTGAGGTCAATTTTCTGTTTGCTGGACGAAAAACCCGAGTTTTGGGGAGAAAAAACTATGCTACCCTTGCCTGAGACCGACTAACTCTCCTCACATTGTGAAAAAGGTCCATAAAAATTCCTCCCGTCATCGACGGGACTTGGACTCGAGTCTTTTCCACCCAGTATGGGGAGGACGGCGATTGTACCAACTGTGCTACCCACGAGGCTTTGGAATATAAACTTTATATTCCAACCCTTTTAAAATTCTTGTAT
This sequence comes from Mastigoproctus giganteus, assembly GCF_048544385.1. Taxonomy (NCBI): domain Eukaryota; kingdom Metazoa; phylum Arthropoda; class Arachnida; order Uropygi; family Thelyphonidae; genus Mastigoproctus; species Mastigoproctus giganteus. Next base: position 8,789,419 of record NC_143580.1, read on the forward strand.
TATCAGCTTGTGACACTTTCAGTTTGGACGTTAGCTGATGTTGAGTTTTGTGCACAATTTTGCAGAGCTTTATTAACTCTCCTAGGATTTTCCTGTAATTCTAACAAAACGTGGTGAGTAATAATCTCAGTACTCTCGAATCTTCTTTGAAAATTAATAGTGAAGCAGAGTCCAAATGTTTTTGGCCACTCTACGTGGATAACAGTAGTATTAACAAGTTTGTTAAAAAAAAAAAAAATAAATAAAATAATTAGAAGAATTCTGTTGGAAATCTAATCACTCCATATTTTTTATATAAAAAAAAAAAATTAAAGGTTATTGCAACACCGATCGGCTTGATCCCCCAAATGTCCACAATCTTGTTGCTGGCCCTAAGCTGTTCTGCATCTTTTGCAATGATTCGTGGATTCCCATAAGAAGCTCGCTACAGAATTTAATCATGATTCGAAGATTTTTTTTCTGTCTAACATCCTCCAAACGTACAACACTCTGAAGATTGACTCCCTTCAAGTTCTGTGATGATAAAGCGTACCGGTCTCAGAATATACTGGACATGTACCATCACATACAGCTGTAGCAGTTTACTGATTATCACCTGCAAGGTGGAATCTCTGTACTTCGCTCCTCTGCTGAGGAGAATTACTATCTTAAATTATTATGTATATGTATGTTAGTTATACAGGGTTGTTAAAATTAAAGTATCCTTATGTAGAGGGGCTCTGGAGCGAGTTCTAAGGCTCTTACTGAAGAGAATTTGGACAACAGGTACAATAAAGAATGCGCTCGCCATTTATTGAAAAAAAAAATTGTCACTGTATGGCGCGTAACTACCTTAGTTACGATTATGCAAATAACTTACGTTATTTGCATAATCGTAAGTTATTGCCAAAGCTCCACTACTCAGCCCTACTGTACTGTATAAAAGCAAAGCACCAACTTTGGGAGGTGCATTATGGCCACAGAAGCCGATGTGCCAACAACTAACAAAAAAAAAAAAAAAAAGGTGCTATTAGTGAAGCTGTACTATCAGAACAGTAACAATGCAGCTGTGGCTATCAGAGGGCCCACGTGGACCCATGACTGTTTGTGCTGTCCACGAAATTTGAAGCGACAGGACTTCTTGGTGTTCAACCAGCTAGAGGTCGAAAACGAGTGGACTCTTCTCGTGTTGAAGATGTGGCTATGGCTGTCGTGGATTTATCAAGTCAATCTCCACGTGGTAGCGCAAGCGTGCCAGCTGTTTCTCGTGAAGTTGACATGCCGTATTCCACTGTAAAGGCTGCCTGTACAGGTCTACCTGAACGTGTGGATGATAAAACTGCATGACCTGCACAGGCGACCGGAGGAAATATGAAAAATCATTCGATTTGCCTGAACCGGAGTGACCTGTGCAGGCAAACCGGAGCGTGTGTAGCGACGTGGCAGGCGCACTGCCAGATTGGAGATTTCCCTATTCGACTATCATTAATAATTACATAAATTCTATTAAAAAAAATCACTTCGTTGCAAATAATAGCCAACTATTGCTAAAACGTCGGCTGTCGATGCCATGGTTCAGCCGACTGAATGAATGGTTACAGATTTACCGGAGCGTGTGGATGCACTATGGGCGTCGGTAGACCTGTACAGGTGTGCCTGCTCAGGCATAACTAACAGGTTTACTTGAACGTCTGTAGCGCCCTTAAGGCTAGTAATGCGTCAGGTGTTGCGGCACTATCCTTCAAGATGCACATGCTACAGCGGCTAAAGCATGGTGTGGTGCAGATATTCGTTTCACATATGCACTTCAGTTTCTGGTGCGAATGAGAGTGTATATCACTTGGCCATGGAACATTCTTTGGAGTGATCAAGCCCACTTCTGCTTAAATGGACAAGTGAATACGCACAACTGTCGCATTTGCCCAGAGGGAAACAGAAAACCCTCGAGTTATCCAAGAGGTCCCGTTGCATTCTCCAAATGTGACAGTGCGGTGTGAATTTACGGCCACATTCATGATTGGGCCATGTTTTTTTTTTGAACAGATAACACCGACTGGACCCCGCACCTGTTCCGTCACTGGACAGCGATATTATGAAATGTTGGCAAATTTCGCAATACCAGAGCTGCAACAATGTGGGTGCCTTCAGGATATCATATTCATGCAAGATGGTGCGCCACCCCACATCCACCGTTGTGTCCAAAGATTACTAAGGCAACACTTTACAGACGAACGGGTCATCAGCCGTTGTTTCCAGACATCTTGGCCACCCCGATCACCGGACCTCATCCCATGCGACTTCCTGGTTTGTGGGGTTTTTCAAAGAACTAGGTGTATCGGGAAGGATGTCAAACTTTAGCAGATCTGAAGGATAGCATTAGACGTCACGTGCTGGCTATTCCAGTTGACATGTTACGTTCTGCTTTGGAAAATGCTGTTCTTCGAATGGAAACTGTTGTTGGAGGACACATTGAATAATTGTAGCGCTGTTCAAGTGATTTGTATTACCACAGCGCCATATAGTGACAAATTTTGTAACTAATTTTTTTTTTCAATAAATGGCGAGTGCATTCTTTATGGTACCTGTTGTCCAAATTTCTCTTCAGTACGAACCTTAGAACTCGCTCCAGAGCCCTCTACTAGGGATACTCTAATTTAACGACCCTGTATATATACACTGGTGTGCAAAACGCAAGGACCAACACTATTTTTAAAGGTTACAACCACAAAATCTTTACTTAATGTACTCTTTACTGATGACAGTAGATTCAGTCTCAGCAGCAATTCTGAACGTCATCTAATCTGGCGAGAGGTTGGCACACGGTATCACTCCACAAACGTCACTGAAAGGGATCGATATGGCGGTCGAGGTGTTCTCGTCTGGGGAGGCTTAATCATGGATGGACGTACACAACTCCGGATACTGGCAGGCGGTACTGTAACCGGTGCACGCTACTGTACTGAGGTAATCCTTCCTCCTATGCATCTGTTCCGAGGTGCCATTGGCCCCGAGTTTGTGTTTATTGATGATAATGTCACACCCCATTGCACTGCAGCTGTTGATATGCTTTTGGAAAGTAAAGATATTGTTCGTATGGATTGGCCTGCCCATTCCACCGATCTAAATCCCATCGAACACACATGGGACACTCTGGGGAGACCCCTAGCGGCACGTTCACACCCACCAGAAAATGTTCACCAGCCAAAAATGGCGCTGACAGAGGAATGGACGATGTTACCGCAAGAACTTATCAACAACATTGTTCTAAGTGTGGACAGGCGGTGCAAAGCCTGCATCGACATTAGGGGTGGCCATATCTCCTACTGAGGACCACCTCTTCCCTTTGTTCCGTCTTTGGCAGTGATGCATCTGTATCATGGCATCCAGTGATACGTTGCATGGTTGTATAAAATCTCTCTGTACCGTTTTGTTTCCGTTGTGTCGGTGTTGTTTCCTTCATCATTTCTGTACCTCACGAGGTTCCTTTGGTATGCTTTTCCCATATCAAGGCCACTCCTATGAGAAGCTACAGGTGAAAATCTGACTGGTCCTTAAATTTTGCACATCAGTGTATTACGATGAGTATGTGTTTGTGTCTCTGCATTTTGCTTGTGTGTCACTGTATATACGAGTGTATGTGCTTTATTTACTCTTATTGGATGTTATTTGTTGTATTAGTTTATAGAAAGTAATGCTTATGTATGTTTACTTTCTAAGTTATATTGTACAACTGTATATAGGCACCCTACTAGCCAAAGGCTGTTCAGGGGTGAAGCATAAGCAATAAATTGAGTAAATAATAATAACACCAAAATATTATAAGATTTAACGCTATTCAGCTGTAAAAGGAACTCACACCCCACCCCGTACTTAACCAACCCAACATTCAAGTACCATATCCAGTACATCTTTTGTATAAATCCAGAATGAATTTCGAAAAGGCTAAGAATTCTTCTTACCTTAGTAGATCAATGTCACTGGTCACCTTTTTTTAGTTCATTTAACATTGCGCGCCCTCGTGGGTAGCACAGTTGGTAGAATCATTTCCTCCCACACCTGGTGGAAAAGACCTGAGTTCGAGTCTCGTCGATGACATTAGGAAATTTTACGGGCCTTTTTCACAATGTGGCTAAGTTAGTCGGTCTCAGGTGAGGGTAGCATGGTTTTTTCTCCCTGAAATTCAGGTTTTTCGTCCATCGACCACAGAACACATTCAATTTTCAGACAGTATACACGGAGCAATATGGCCTTAGTCGCTAATGCTCCTACTAATCAACTAACATTGCTCCATTAAAACGTTATGACAGGAGTAGCGCCATGAAAGCATTATCACACTTTGATGCGCTCGTTTCGGCACAGTGTTGTCACTGGCCGTGTCAAAAGCTAACAAAAGATCCAAATATAGATGTTGCGAAATTGGTCGCCATCAGCATCGATGCATGATCTGCAACGTGCCCTCAAATGGAACGCTGCTGGGCACTGTTATACGGAAATGGCCGTGCATACACCAATGGCCTGTTGTGTTATTGAATTGTCGCAGGTTTCATAATGCATGCTTTATCTTCATACCACCACAGGAAGAAACAAAGTGGCGGAGTTTTGCTGGTCCTCATCATCCAGTTCACTGGACGTCTGAGATATTTATTTTAGCAATTTAGAAGTTTGATTTCCGTCTAGGAAAACAAAAAAGTCCCGATTACTTCGTTCCATCTTACATGGTATGTAATTCCATTCAAGTTGCTATTTTAAATGGTTTTTTTTTTTTTTTTTTCAGAAAAGATTTGAAAAGCTTTGTAGAAAAGTGGGTCGCTAAGAAGATTAATAAATTTTATCCGCCTGGAGAATGGTTGCGTGACTTTGTACTTCCTGGTTCTTTGGTTGATAGTTCTTGACACTGATCGTTCACCTTCAGACTCTGCTACACAGTTGCGAGGGAAGATTTCTTCCATTTCCCCTCTCACACGAAGATAAATGCTGCGTTGGGTTGTTTAGAATTTGTACCTGGGCAATCAAGGCCACGAGATAGGATATTGTGTCTGTAAATTGCTTTTATTCTGTGGCTGCTTTGCTTCTTTTTTGAGTAAATAAATATGTATTTATTTACTTCTGGGTATTGTGTGGTGGTTGGGAAGGGGAAGGAGATTCGTAGTTCAACTTGCATATAACGAAGTTTTATTAATAAAATTAAATACATTTCGTTCATCGAATATTCATAAAGTTCAAAATATATATTATTTTAAAATCAATTAAAAAGTTTACTTTTTAATTATATATTTTTGCTTAAGAAAAATCTGTACTTGGTTGTTGTTGTAGGGTTTTAGGAGCATTAGCGACTGAGGCCATATTGCTCCATGTCTGTAAATTTCGTGTGTTCTGAGGTCGACTTTCTGTTTGCTGAACGAAAAACTCGAGTTTCCGGGAGGAAAAACTATACTACCCTCGCTTGAGACCGACTAACTCAGCCACGTTGTGAAAAAGGCTTGTAAAAATTCCTGTATTTCGTTTGGCAGTCGCCACACCAAGGAAAATAATTGCTTATTACGAACAATGGTACAGAACTCGTGGTAGCCCTTCCGATAAGTTTTATTTATTTTTTCCTCTCTCTCTTTTTATTATATTTATAATTTAAAAATAATAAACGATACGTACTTAAGGCCATGTTAGGTGGCTCTGCTTGTTCATTTTCGTTTCTGGATAGTCATTTACTGTGGAATATTAAAAATTCTTGCATTAAATTTCCATTTGTGGAGAAAGTGTTATTCACCACTTAATGTCTTATCATTCATTCACTCTCTTTGGTATTCATTGTGTGGTTCTTTGTGTGGTACTGAAAGAAGTGCAAACTTATTTATGCAAACTAGTCAGCAACAAGGTCCACTTGGTCGCTTACTAGTTTGCATTATTAAATATTTAATTCATTTCTTAATTGGTAAATTGAATGAAGGTTTTTAGTAATTTTCGGAAAATTTCTAGATATTCCACCGTATACACTAATTTATCAAAAGTATCGAAACCTTAACTTGGCATCCAGCTGCTCTCCACTTGCGATGATGTTTCAGGAACAAAAAAAAAAAAAAAACTCTCCAGAACGTTGTCAACTTCCTAAATTCATTGCTTAATTAATGAAGCATAAGCTTAAGTCCTGCCCTATGGCAACCTTCAGCTTCTCCACATTTAATTTTGCTAAGGTAATTTCATTTTGTGTGTTAGATAGAGATCACGGTCACCCTGGTATGTTGTAAGTCTTGACTAGTCTTGAACTTCCTGAAGGGAAGTTCAGGAAGGTCCCAAGATTGTCCAATTTGGAAGATTTGTACAGTGGTTCCAGTTTATTTTATTTCTGATTTCACAATTTTGATATGTTTTATGTATCGCGGTTTACTAAAATTGAAATTTAAAATTACGTAGTCACATAAAAATAGTTTTATATACTGTATTTAAAAAAAAATGACCTTCGACTTAATAGATTGGTTGCCCATCAGGTCTTTTAATTGATTGCCTAACTAATGAAATTTTCTAGTTTCGTGCCATTTCTGTTTTTTTTGTATTTATTCTTTCTTTAATGCATTTTAATATGAACTAAAGCATAATTCTTAGAATCTTAATCCTGTGGGCAACGGAAACTAGGACAACTCATTTTGGAAATGGGTACTTTTAAGAAGAGTAGATTACTTTACTAAATATAGAGATCGAGCGAAAATATATTAGGTAATAGAGATAGTGAAAAGACCAGAGCATCTTTATCATTTGAGCTCACTTAAAAGTAGAGAATCGCGGTTGTGACGCAAGCATTACGTCTGATACTGTGCAGTTGACGTATACAGCACTCAATATTATTGGACTCACCATCTGATCCACCAGTTAGAAAATAACTGCTGTAATTTTTAAACTACTTCGTAAAATAATGTTCAACTATTCAACAGGAATGAAATCGTACAATTTTTTTTCATAGTATTTAATATATTATACACTGCTCGACAAAATTAAGAGAACACGTAAAAAACGTGGTGTATCTTGTGATACAGCTGGACAAAGTTCGATATGGAGGTGTACCATAGAATAACGATGAAAATGAGCAGACAGAAGGTAACTTCGGATAGGTATAAGGGACATTTATAGGGGGGTTGTATAAGATTTGGGGAATATAACTGTTGTTGTAATTTTTAGACTACTTCATAAAATAATGTCCAACTATTCAACAAAATGCGTCGAGGAAATTAGACTTGTCAAGACAAGCCTAATTTCCTCGACTGTATTGTCACTGGAGTTGAGTGTTTCAGTACAATCCAGAGACGAAGCGTCATTATTTGTGGTGAAGGTATTTCTGGCGAAACATGGCGTTGTATAGATGAAACATCCACCTTACTCCTCCGATCTAGGACTTCTTCCTCTTTCCCAAGGTGAAAAAACTGCCCTCAAAAGGAGAGAGATTTCAGGATGTCAAGGACATAAAAAAAAAACAAAAAAACATGACCATCGAACTGAATTTTATCTCTTTGGACGACTTCGCTCCAAAGCCATTTTTTAAAATTCAAACATCCACAGCTCCCCAACTGTTCAAAATCAAACATGTGTGTTTATAATAAACCCGTTTTATTTGGTTTGAATACCATGACGCTTTATCTATTACTTTTACTCGACGCTTAACGAGCAAAATAAATTAATGATACAACTATCGTTACCCTGTTGTTTAGGAACTAGCTTTCTGGGAAACAGCCTTGAGTTCAGTCCTCTTTATCAGGGAGATTGTAATCTCTGATCGGGAAGAATTTAAAAACCAAGTAGTTACTGGGAGTTGCTACAATAGTTATATGATATATTGTTTTTGTGTGGAGTGTTTTCTGGGTGGGAAAGGAAGTTCAGTGCTGCTTAGGACCTTTTTATGGGATCTTGTCAGGGGATGAGGCAATGCGATTGGTAATATTCACTCTGATTCTGTTTCTTCCCTTCACGGAAATTGTTGTGCCCTCTCTTTTATCACGTTCTCGAAAATAGCGCCACGTGGCTTTACATGGCTAGACATTTCATCATCTTGTTTCCTGTTTCACAGTTCTTACGTCAGACATTGTTTGATATAATCGAAATGGCCTCATTAGAAATTGGAGGGAGAGTTTCCGCCTACGTTTTACGATGATGTGGGTGGAGTCGTAGCCAAGCATTCCTGCACCTGGGTAAAAGTAAAAATTTTGCTTCCCCTACTCCACTGTAAATGCTGCCGAAGGCATTTTGCATTTATTCGCTTTGCGGTACACTTGCCCTTCATATCCGCAACTCAATATATTCTTGGAATGGTTTTGCAGAATGGACTTTTCGATATTGAAATTCGTCTTCTGGACAGGTATTGAAAGCTCTCAGTGCAGCTATAACTATCTCAGTGGTGTAATGTTAGCACGCTTTGTTGTTCGAATGGTAACTTCCCCAAAGTATAAATTTTATTTTTGGATATTTAACGAGAGTGAAAATTAACTATACACAGTTCGAGATTCAAAATTATATTATAGTTAATGAATGGCAAAAAAAAGTCATCTTACGGTTATCCGAGAACAACATCATTCATTCATTTGTTCTCTGGTCGGTTCGCATGTTTTACTGGACGAAAAACCCAAGTTTCTGGCCTCCCGCCGTACTGTCTTCGTCTGAGACTAACCATCTCAGTAACGGATTAAAAAAAAAAAAAAAAAAAGTCCATAAAAGTTCCTCGCATCATTGACAGGACTCGAACCTGGGCCTTTTTGTATCTGGTGTAAGGAGGATTGTTATTATAATCATTGTGGTACCCTTAAGTAAACTTCATGAGATTCAGCCTTCTGTTACTTTACTTCCCAAAAATATACCTCCCTCATTCATTTTACTGATTCCATTGAGGACCTTATCTGCCTCTATCAGGTCCTGCCTAAGATGTCTTAGTTACCAAGTTTTGTGGTCCGCACTTGCTAAGTCGTTGTTCATATGGACATCCATTAGCATCCCTTACCAATCTGATTTCTCTTCTTTGAAACTTTTCTAGAAGTTCTATCTCTTCTAGTGGTTCTCCAAACCAGATTATCCTGAATGCGGTCTCGTCATTGTCTTATACTTGCAAAAGTCCTAGACACGACACCATGTGTCTTCCTAGATGCCCTGTTTGCATGAGATTCAGCCCTCTGTTACTTTACTTCCCAAAAATATACCTCCCTCATTCATTTTACTGATTCCATTGAGGACCTTATCTGCCTCTATCAGGTCCTGCCTAAGATGTCTTAGTTACCAAGTTTTGTGGTCCGCACTTGCTAAGTCGTTAGTAGGAGAGGGGGCACTTTGAACGAAACTGACCAGGGGGGGCGGTCTGTCAAGCCTCCCTTCCCCCACCCCGCCAACCCTCCCCTCTCCGAGCTTGCGGTCTGCCTCCCCCCTCCCTCCCCTACCCCCGAAACACTTTGAACAGAATTACACAGCGGGTGGTCTGGCGACTTCCCCCTCCCTCCCCCACCCCAAAACACTTTGAACAGATTTTGTCAGCGGGTGGTCCGTCGATCCCACCCCGCCACTAGGTGGCGCTGTCATCGAAACACTTTGAACAGAATTTCACAGCGGGTGGTCTGTCGACCCACCCCCGAAACACTTTGAACCGATTTTGGTTGCGACGGTCGCCGCTAGGTGGCACTGCCATAGAAACACTTAAGCTAGCTGACCAAGGGCAGTATTCCACCCTCCCCACCCCCACACACAGATGTTGAATCTTTGATTGTGATGACGTCATCAATCACGTGAATCCTTCCCATGATAATGTTATTTTTAGGCAATAAATTAATTAGTGTTATTTTGAATTGTTTTTACTTTAAAGTATTCATGAACAAATCAATGGTATTTTTAAAGTATTCATGACCAATATTTTTAACCAATGGTATTTTTTAAAGTATTCATGAACAAATCAATGGTATTATTTGAACATAATTAAAGTATTCATGACCAATATTTTTAACCAATGGTATTTTTTAAAGTATTCATGAAGAAATCAATGGTATTTTGTGATTTGAAAGTGATTTTCAATATAATTTTTAATGAAGACAGATTTTAACGGATGACCTTTTTTGTTTGGAATACTGAACTACAGTTGCTTTCGAATAGATTTGAATAAATTTGTACATGAACATCCTCGTGAATATTGTTGTTTGCCGTATAACGAACAGTGAAACTCATTCATGGCAAGATTTCACTGGTTCTCTTTATTTCGAACACAGTTATAATTTGATTAGTGTTATTACTTGAATGCAATTAATGTGTTTTTTCATAATTATAAAGTTCGAAATTAATTTAAAATGGTTGAAGTTTAAGGGGAAATTTAAAAAGTTAAAATAAATTTACCACAGGTTGTGTGAAAATTACAAGGTAAACATCGTAACTCCCAAGCTGTATAACATTCTTACTATTCTGGTTAAAATTCTAAAATCTTCATTGCAGACTGGGTTAAACGGGCTTTTATCGGAATTGTAAAGAGACCGCACAGGTCTTTACTAATAATAAAATCTCAATTCAGATTGCATACTGTTATGAGAACAATCCATTTTTTGTTTTCCCGTATGAAGTTTTCAAGCATAGTTCCAGAAAGTGTTCAGCATTTACAGTATGGAAAAAATTTTGAGCTCCACAAAAATAGACCGGCGATGCTAAGTTTAAGTACTTAGCAATTAAATTTAACTTATTTGCATAGTTTTCCACTCACCTAGTTTTATTAGAGTTCACATTTTGTCTTTCCAGTGAGCGAAACTTTTACACACACACACACATAGCTGAACGAGAATGGTTTCCATTTGAAATTGTATGTTACCCAGAGCCACAATCCAGAGACACGTTGTCTTCCTTTTGCTGCGAATATTTTATCAATTCAGGACGTTTCTTCTCCACTTTGATAACTACACCACAAGAATCTGAATGGAGGGTTGAAAAATTCACAAAACCAACACAAGCAATCCATTTGAAGATACAGAAATTGTAATGACACCAACCCCACGGCTAAAGGCAACTGAAATGCTATAATTATCATGTGAGAGTTTAACCAATCATAAACCAGCTTTGCACGATAACAAGCAAAAAATTAAGTGATATCCACAATATTTTTTCAAAAATGTTTCCAACATTTGTGCGAAACGTAATCTGTATACTGATATGTCCATAAGCCTGGAAAACGTAAAATAGGTAGAACTCTGAGAAAACCCCCCAAAACAGCAGTGTCATAAAATTCCGTTTATGTCATAATCCTTTGGTTTAATTCCAGGAACACAATTGCCAATTAAACAACATTTTTTACATAATTGTAATATGTCTCTGTAGCCAATAGAAAATACTGTAATTGCATGTCTATATGAACGCAATAATATTTATTGTGATCCTGCGATTGTGTTTTTCCCAAAACACAATCGTTAGTATGAACTTATTTTCACTCTCAATAATAGTACTAAGACACAGATAAAATTCGCAAAAGAATAAAAACTTATTTCTCTATCAATAATAATGTTAAGGAACCACAAAGATACAGATAAAAGTTACAAAAGAATATTCTATTTTATTCTTAAAAAAACTAAAGAAAGATACAAAATACTTACAACTAAAGATTCCCTAATCTAAATAAATCAAGCTACTGTAACCACCATCTGTTGTTAAAACATCGTTACTCCGATCGTGCCAGATGATGGGCACGGTGGAAGCACCGGACGTGGAAAAACCGCTCTCGTCAACGGCATAGGGATTCCGAGGACCACCAACATTTACATTGTCTTCTTCATACTCCCTGACAATAATTATGTCCGGTGAATGAACCTCACGATCAACGTATGCCGATCCTATTGACACTCCCGATGCCGACCGTGAGGAGTTGGATGCGGATATATCACCATCGTATGAAAGATGCAAACTTGCAGAGGTTGAAAATTTCATAGACACTTCCCATGAACAGAGGCTATCATCCAGCGATAGAGATGAATTGGTGTAATCGATACAGGACAGCCCCGTACTAATGGGAGTTGAGCTCCGTGTTTTTGGAAAATATGTCGAGGCATTCCAGTCAAAGACCTCATAACGGTTAGCAACGTCCGAAAGGTCTATGTCGTCGCAGGAATCCAAGGGAGTTGAACTCCGTATTTTCGGAAAATATGTCGAGGCGTTCCAGTCAAAGGTCTCACAACAGTCAGCAACTTCCAAAAGGTCTACGTCGTTGCAGGAAACCCACGGGTCACCACACTCTGAACTTTTATCATAACAGACACCTGACCCTGAACACATGCACAAACTGTAGCTACGCAACATTGTAAGGACGGAAAAAACGTGAGAGTAGCATGAAGAAATAAACACAAAACTAGCCCTTTTAAACTCAAACAGGTTCAAATGTTAACCCAATACAATCAGATTGGTAGGGAAAGCTGAAAATTTAACCAATGAGATGCGTTCATGAACGTGAGTACGCGCCCGCGTGTACGTACGTACCGGAATCATCGTATATAATACTGTTGCTAAAAACAACTTATTAGTTAACGTGCTCCTTTTTACATAATTTGTTAACACACATTTTGTTGGATCTGTGAACTGCAAAGATTTAGAACATATTTTTCTGATATAATTTTAAAACTTCATAAATGAACGTTCTGTTATGGTAATAGAAATGAGAAAATACAGATATATCCACCTAAAAATTAACAGATTTTATAATTTTCACAACCTATTTGTAGGTGTCAAATGTATATTTTAGCCGTTAGGGGATAGCACAGCTTGGAACTTCACAAAGTTTACGAAAGATAGCCTTTGTTTGTCCATAAGATCTTCACTGAAAATGGGAAAGTTTGAGAAAATCACATGTCACCTTTAGATATTTTGCATGTCCAACCGAAAATTTGTCCCGTTATATTCGCTTTCGAGATAGAGAAATTGTCCTTAAACGATTTCGCCCACCTTTCAATGCAACCCTCAGGTTTTTTTATGCATCCCAACTCAAAAAATTACGCAAAACGACTGTAAAACGGTTCGCAACCGACTCGTTGGAATTATTGAAATTATGAAAAATAAATATCGTAAAGCTACATTGACTGGTAGTTTAAAATCAACACTTGTTGACAAGCTGATGGAGGGGAAAAAATAACTTTCAATCTCAGCAACTGCGAATGGATCCAAAACAGTTAAAAGCTGAGATTTTAATAAATTTTCAGTTATCCATCAACATTTTGTAACCTTTTCAAACAAACGTGAAAAAATCAACTTAAAATTCTTAATTTTAAGCATTTTCCGTGTACTATAAGATAAATTTGAACCTGAACAGCTCATTCAAATCATAAAAAACATCCCCAAATGGCGTAAAACTCAAACAAATACAGCCAAACCTCGGAAAATCTAACAAAAATTATGTAAAAAATCTTAATAAAATGTTTTTCAACATTTATTTAAGATTGAGACCCCCACCACCCACACAAGAGGATTACGGTGTCCCACCAGATTAAAGGCTCATGATTCAAAAATATATAGAGCGTCATCACCAACTCAAGGGGATTAATAATGATTATACCGTTCCTGGGTTTTTTTCTCAGAATTCCGATAAGCTTACACATTAACATGAAAAAACAACGGAAACTGTGTACAAGTAATTAATGGACCCTTTAAAATTAGTGAAAATGGTCAGAAAGAGAGAAAATAATCGGCTTTTTCCCATGTACCCAAGAGATGTGTTTGTTGTGAGATTTTTAATTAAAAATTTGCTTACACATTACAACATTTTTGTTCTGTCAAAACATGAAATTCATTCATCACAGTAAAAATCAGGGTGGAAACACGCAAAACACTGTCAAGAGACAGAAATATAAGAAAATTAAGTAAAAATATCTTAACAATACAGCTTCAACATTTATTCAACCCTCAGACCCCAGCCACAACTTCACAGGTTCTTAAAAACCCTCCTCAAAACGATTATGGTGTTAAGACACGCCTAAGGTTAAAAAAATATTAACCGTTATCATTGAAATAATCACATTTTAGATCTTTTGTGTTTCCAGGAATTCCATCATCCCACAAAATTTTAGAAATTACACATTTGGAATCAAAGGAACATATTAGAAAAATAATAGGGTTTTTTCAAATAAAAAAGCGTTTTTTTTCTTATTTACAATCAAAAGTTGAAAATTTGCATGTGTGCGACATACAGACAAATAACTTTGCTGGTTTTTACCTAGCAAAACAGTAAAAAGATGATATTTTTAATAATAAAAAAGACTTTTCAAAGTACTCTGAACAGTTGAAATGTTAACAATTTTTGGATCTGTTGTTGCAGCAGAAACATGAATGTACACACACCACACTGTAAAATTAACAATGACAACAGAAACTATACTTTTATGAATCTATCGGCATAACAACTGATGAATTTTCATATGCACACACTCATACAAAAGATGAGCAAAAGTAATTTGAGACAAAAATCTTGATTTAACAAAGCTAGACAAAAAAACAACATACTAGATGAGGGCAAAACACCATACATGTGTTCATACAATTCTAAACTACCATATTTAAAGTGCATGTTATAATAAGAAAGACCAGCAGTGTGTTACAATAGGAAAACTCACCACAATTTTCCAGAAACATAAGTAATTTTGAATCTCAAAGCAATCATCCTTATTCATGTATCAGCAGATACCGTGTTTATTATATAATTCGTCATTTACCAATGTAACGCCATATTTGAAAAAGGAAAAATTCGAAGCAAACACATGAAAATTTAAGATAATTTTAACTGGAAGCGTATACATTTGAATCGTCACACATTTAATTTCATTATTTCGACTGAAAATAGCCGATTTCTGCCGAAGGCAATTAGGCTAACACACGCTGTGCATGCTCTTTTCACATTCACGTTGAACCAAAATAAACCTGAAAAATAAAAAAAAACAGCTGCAGATCACCGGCTATTTTACACACGCTAAGACCGAACAACACCATCCTAAGTCAAAGATGGGGTGCATAAGGAACAAACTTAAAACGGGAAAATTACACCCACTAACAATGCTCCTTTGCGACAAGCTTAAGAATTTTCATTTAACCCTGATCACTGTGGGACCACAAAATAGCTTTTTTATTAAATAAAATAAAATAGCTCGTTTTCGACGAGCTATTTTGTGGTCCCACAGTGATCAGGGTTAAATGAAAATTCTTAAGCTTGTCGCAAAGGAGCATTGTTAGTGGGTGTAATTTTCCCGTTTTAAGTTTGTTCCTTATGCACCCCATCTTTGACTTAGGATGGTGTTGTTCGGTCTTAGCGTGTGTAAAATAGCCGGTGATCTGCAGCTGTTTTTTTTTATTTTTCAGGTTTATTTTGGTTCAACGTGAATGTGAAAAGAGCATGCACAGCGTGTGTTAGCCTAATTGCCTTCGGCAGAAATCGGCTATTTTCAGTCGAAATAATGAAATTAAATGTGTGACGATTCAAATGTATACGCTTCCAGTTAAAATTATCTTAAATTTTCATGTGTTTGCTTCGAATTTTTCCTTTTTCAAATATGGCGTTACATTGGTAAATGACGAATTATATAATAAACACGGTATCTGCTGATACATGAATAAGGATGATTGCTTTGAGATTCAAAATTACTTATGTTTCTGGAAAATTGTGGTGAGTTTTCCTATTGTAACACACTGCTGGTCTTTCTTATTATAACATGCACTTTAAATATGGTAGTTTAGAATTGTATGAACACATGTATGGTGTTTTGCCCTCATCTAGTATGTTGTTTTTTTGTCTAGCTTTGTTAAATCAAGATTTTTGTCTCAAATTACTTTTGCTCATCTTTTGTATGAGTGTGTGCATATGAAAATTCATCAGTTGTTATGCCGATAGATTCATAAAAGTATAGTTTCTGTTGTCATTGTTAATTTTACAGTGTGGTGTGTGTACATTCATGTTTCTGCTGCAACAACAGATCCAAAAATTGTTAACATTTCAACTGTTCAGAGTACTTTGAAAAGTCTTTTTTATTATTAAAAATATCATCTTTTTACTGTTTTGCTAGGTAAAAACCAGCAAAGTTATTTGTCTGTATGTCGCACACATGCAAATTTTCAACTTTTGATTGTAAATAAGAAAAAAAACGCTTTTTTATTTGAAAAAACCCTATTATTTTTCTAATATGTTCCTTTGATTCCAAATGTGTAATTTCTAAAATTTTGTGGGATGATGGAATTCCTGGAAACACAAAAGATCTAAAATGTGATTATTTCAATGATAACGGTTAATATTTTTTTAACCTTAGGCGTGTCTTAACACCATAATCGTTTTGAGGAGGGTTTTTAAGAACCTGTGAAGTTGTGGCTGGGGTCTGAGGGTTGAATAAATGTTGAAGCTGTATTGTTAAGATATTTTTACTTAATTTTCTTATATTTCTGTCTCTTGACAGTGTTTTGCGTGTTTCCACCCTGATTTTTACTGTGATGAATGAATTTCATGTTTTGACAGAACAAAAATGTTGTAATGTGTAAGCAAATTTTTAATTAAAAATCTCACAAACACATCTCTTGGGTACATGGGAAAAAGCCGATTATTTTCTCTCTTTCTGACCATTTTCACTAATTTTAAAGGGTCCATTAATTACTTGTACACAGTTTCCGTTGTTTTTTCATGTTAATGTGTAAGCTTATCGGAATTCTGAGAAAAAAACCCAGGAACGGTATAATCATTATTAATCCCCTTGAGTTGGTGATGACGCTCTATATATTTTTGAATCATGAGCCTTTAATCTGGTGGGACACCGTAATCCTCTTGTGTGGGTGGTGGGGGTCTCAATCTTAAATAAATGTTGAAAAACATTTTATTAAGATTTTTTACATAATTTTTGTTAGATTTTCCGAGGTTTGGCTGTATTTGTTTGAGTTTTACGCCATTTGGGGATGTTTTTTATGATTTGAATGAGCTGTTCAGGTTCAAATTTATCTTATAGTACACGGAAAATGCTTAAAATTAAGAATTTTAAGTTGATTTTTTCACGTTTGTTTTGAAAAGGTTACAAAATGTTGATGGATAACTGAAAATTTATTAAAAATCTCAGCTTTTAACTGTTTTGGATCCATTCGCAGTTGCTGAGATTGAAAGTTATTTTTTCCCCTCCATCAGCTTGTCAACAAGTGTTGATTTTAAACTACCAGTCAATGTAGCTTTACGATATTTATTTTTCATAATTTCAATAATTCCAACGAGTCGGTTGCGAACCGTTTTACAGTCGTTTTGCGTAATTTTTTGAGTTGGGATGCATAAAAAAACCTGAGGGTTGCATTGAAAGGTGGGCGAAATCGTTTAAGGACAATTTCTCTATCTCGAAAGCGAATATAACGGGACAAATTTTCCGGTTGGACATGCAAAATATCTAAAGGTGACATGTGATTTTCTCAAACTTTCCCATTTTCAGTGAAGATCTTATGGACAAACAAAGGCTATCTTTCGTAAACTTTGTGAAGTTCCAAGCTGTGCTATCCCCTAACGGCTAAAATATACATTTGACACCTACAAATAGGTTGTGAAAATTATAAAATCTGTTAATTTTTAGGTGGATATATCTGTATTTTCTCATTTCTATTACCATAACAGAACGTTCATTTATGAAGTTTTAAAATTATATCAGAAAAATATGTTCTAAATCTTTGCAGTTCACAGATCCAACAAAATGTGTGTTAACAAATTATGTAAAAAGGAGCACGTTAACTAATAAGTTGTTTTTAGCAACAGTATTATATACGATGATTCCGGTACGTACGTACACGCGGGCGCGTACTCACGTTCATGAACGCATCTCATTGGTTAAATTTTCAGCTTTCCCTACCAATCTGATTGTATTGGGTTAACATTTGAACCTGTTTGAGTTTAAAAGGGCTAGTTTTGTGTTTATTTCTTCATGCTACTCTCACGTTTTTTCCGTCCTTACAATGTTGCGTAGCTACAGTTTGTGCATGTGTTCAGGGTCAGGTGTCTGTTATGATAAAAGTTCAGAGTGTGGTGACCCGTGGGTTTCCTGCAACGACGTAGACCTTTTGGAAGTTGCTGACTGTTGTGAGACCTTTGACTGGAACGCCTCGACATATTTTCCGAAAATACGGAGTTCAACTCCCTTGGATTCCTGCGACGACATAGACCTTTCGGACGTTGCTAACCGTTATGAGGTCTTTGACTGGAATGCCTCGACATATTTTCCAAAAACACGGAGCTCAACTCCCATTAGTACGGGGCTGTCCTGTATCGATTACACCAATTCATCTCTATCGCTGGATGATAGCCTCTGTTCATGGGAAGTGTCTATGAAATTTTCAACCTCTGCAAGTTTGCATCTTTCATA